>NW_009613597.1:0-35248 GCF_000690535.1 Cariama cristata
GGTGCACTCGATCCCTTTGTCCAGATCATTGGTAAAGATATTAAAAGAGAACTGACTCCAGTACTGAGCCCTGGGGAATGCCACTTGTGACCGGCCACCAACTGGGTTTAACTCCTTTAGATTAGATAGTAGGAAGAAATTCTTCACGGTGAGGGTGGTGAGGCACTGGCACAGGTTGCCCAGAGAAGCTGTGGATGCCCCATCCCTGGAAGTGCTCAGGGCCAGGTTGGATGGAGCTTTGAGCAACCCAGTCTAGGGGAAGGTATCCCTGCCCATGTCAGCGAGGTTGGAACTACATGTTCTTTAAGGTCCCTTCCAACCAAACCATTCTGTTGATCCTATGATTCTATGTTAAGCATGGTATGCCTGCTTTAGTTAAAAATACTAAACAAAATGACTGAAAGCTACAGTTGTATTGCTAAACGTTTCATTCACTGGTCTCCTCTTGCCTAAGACCTCATTGGAAAACTCTACCATCTGTATTGACTTGCACATGGGTAAAATGTCATTTTCTAAATTGCTTTTCTCTTAAAGATTAGTCAACATATTTGGGAATTTAGGAATATCCTAAGTAATGAAAATGTTTGTGGTTGTTGGCCAATCAGCTCTTCTGTGCTCATGTAATCTCACATTCTCCATTCTGCAATTCAGGTGAATTCCCTGGAGCAGGCTATGCTGGATGCACTGGTTCTGGATCGAGTGGACTTTGTGAAACTCCTTATTGAGAATGGAGTGAACATGCAGCACTTCCTCACTATTCCTCGACTGGAAGAACTTTATAATACCGTGAGTGAGCAGATTTAATAAAATGCCCTGTGGTACCTTTGCTACTGTATTTAACAGGGGCATCCTTTTCCTTCTTCTCCTTCTGAGATATGCTTGTTTTTCCAAAAAGCTCTGAGCCCTGACAATACATAGGTGTTGGATAGCGGTAAAAGGAGCCATTGCTACTACATATGGTGTCCTGTTGTTTCCAAAATACATGTTCCTAATTAATAAGCCTACAGCAGCTTTCAGAAGCTATTGCGGTTTGTTATGTAAATATAGTGATGTATTTAAAGTGCACGTTAAGAACACTTAAAGAACTAATATAGATAGTAAAATTTTAATACCAGCCAGTAGTGGTCATTTACTTTTAATCCAATTACTTTTCATGTATGTATACTTTAATATTATTGAAATAGACCTGTAAAGTTGGCAAAGTACTTACACAGCAATTTTTATTCTTAGCACATTGCAGAAGTCAGTATCATTTTTCCTTGTGGCCCAGCAAAGCAAAATATTTTTCCCAATACCATAGAACATCATGCTTTTTTATTCAAATTCTCCCTGTCCCAACCCACAGCAAATTCATCAGGAACATAACTATTTCTAGACTGTTTTACTTCCGATCATTTAAATGGCAGGTAGTCTAGGGCAGCATTCATACAACACATAACATCAGTCTAGTCCTCAAGTCCCTTTGTGGCTCCTGCAGCCAGTACAAGTTCAGACAATGCCACAAACTCCTGTGACTTGAATCACCACATAAGAGATTGTAAGAAAGGGATTACACAGCTCTTGATAGAAATGTGTTTGTCATTGCCCAGTTTCTTCTTTTCACCCCTGCAGAGTGTGATGGCACATGGTTGCCTAAAGTTCTGCTTACAGTGCCAGATCATTAACTACATTTGTGTTTGCAAAAAATCTGAAGAATGGAAGCTCAAATGAGCTGTAAATTATTTTTGTTTCAGAGGTTGGGTCCACCAAATACGCTGCATTTGCTAGTCAGAGATGTGAAAAAGGTAAGCTTAACTAACAGCAGCATTACATTTGCATGATTACACTAACCATGTGAGTCAAGAATAAAAGCAAGGATAGCATAGGGGAAAGCAGACATTTGAAATTAGATGGTAGCTGTTAAGAAGAGGAAAGTTAAATTACTTATTGTGATAAACAGTGGTGTCTGTCTAAATCAGGTATGGCTGTACTGCACTGCTAGTAATTTAAAAACCAAGGAAAGGAAAGTTAAGCTCCTAGTAGTGTAATATACCATTTGAGATTTAGGTTGATACCATTTCTTCTCTACAGGAAGCTCTCAATGCAGCATTACAAAGGAGGAGTAGAAGGAAAGGCCTGCTAGGTTAACTGGAAGCCCTACTCATGAGAATAGAATTTGTTCCCTTTTGTTTGTTTCCTTGTGTGTTTTTTAGTTATTTTTCTCTCATCAATACAGCTTTTACTTGGGAGAAAATCTGTTCTGTTTCTCAGTGCTACAAATACTAAATTTGTTATTCATTTGTTTCCATTACATGTAAATTTGCTCATTACACATGAGTAGGATCATTGTAAGATTTGTTGTCATATTTGCTCTCCTTGAAGTTTTGGGAGTTTTATTCAGTAAAATTCAGCTAATGAAACAGCCTGTATTCCTCTTTGCAAGGAAAACTCCCGTTTGTTCCCAGGAGGTTTAGATGTGGGAATTACACAGTACTGGGTTAATGTATAATTCATATTGATCTGCTTCATTGTTTAACACTTTTCTCATTCAATGTTTGTCTTTTTGAGTGTTACTAATGCTCTTCTGCATTCTGCTTTCTGTCTGTCTCCTTTTCATTGCATTTTCATGGCTCACTCATTCAGCGGCAGTCTCGGGGATTCAGTTGGGTTAACATGGAGGTGATGTGTTTGCTTAGGATGTAGTTGTTTCATCATAGCTTCTGCTCAGTGGTGCTGTAGAATCAGTTATTGTTGTAGGATGTAGCTTGAACAATGAAGCATGGTTTTCAGCTCATGGTTCTAGCAGAGTCAATACCACTATCCACTTTTTAAGTGTAATAGTGGAAATTACAGTCTGCCTTTTTCTTTGATTCTGGGCTGCACATTAATCTAAATCATGTTCTGCATTGTAGTCTTAACTCTGTAGATAATATTATGATGAAATATAAGTTTTCATAAAATGTAAATTATGCCTGATACTCATCATGAAATAAAGTAATGCTTTTATACTGGATTAGTGATAATCGGTATGAAGTTATTTAATGTCATCAACATAACCTTTGCAAACAACTCAGGTTTGTATGAACACTGACATATTGTACGAGTAAATCAAATGAAAATTTGTCCTCAACTATAGATACTGTCAACAACAAAATAAAAAAAAAAATCTAGCACCCCCAAATTTTCATTATGTGAATCAGTTATCATTAATTTCATACAAATATTCAGAGACCAAAACCAGTGACTGTAAATAATACCTATGTGCCAATTTAAACATGCTGTGGTATGTCTAGCCAAGCAGTTTAATGCATGTTTTGTTTTCTTTCCTAAGTCCTTATTTTGTTTTTTTTCCTATTTTTTTGTTAGGGAAATCTTCCACCAGATTATCATATCAGCCTAATAGATATTGGTCTTGTACTTGAATATCTCATGGGTGGAGCTTATCGCTGCAACTATACTCGAAAAAGTTTTCGGACTCTTTATAATAATTTATTTGGACCAAAGAGGGTAAGAATGAGTTGATTCTGGATGTGACCATCGTGCTGATGGTAAAAAATAAGTAATACTCTGTTCCTTTGTCTTTGTGAAACACTACATGTTAAATTCCAAAGAAATGCTGCAAGTCCAATGTTGAAACTCTGGTAGTGAAGTTATATAAGGGACCTGTAAAACATCTGTGTTAAAGGATGAGCGGACTCAAAAGGTGGTAAATACATTGATCTGGAGGTGAATTTCCTGCTATTTCAGTAGTTTACAATCCAAGCATTTCTAACTGTGGTGTTCGCATATTTGCTTATTCCTACTTGAAGATGTAGTGCTCCTATAACTGGAAACTCTATTAGTCAAGCCAGGCCTATTAATCAAGTAATTATAACCAACAGTAGCCTTAACTTGGGCAAGGCAGAGAATTTACAGAAGAGCTATGAACCTGTTGCAGTAAGTCCTGTAAAGAACTGCTCTGAGCGTAAATCTTGTCCTATGGAAGCCACTGCAATCTCAGTAAAGCATTTCATAGTCATGTACCAATCCTGAGACTATCAAGCATGGCCCTTGCTTTGTTAAAAAGTCTATTCTAAGCAAATAGAATAATTTTCTTCATTGGATTATTTATTTGGTTGCTTCAGCTTTGAAATGAAGCTTCCTAGCCTAATTACAGAAAGCTCCACACTAGGAAACACGCTAGGAAACTAGCCCCACAAATGGTCAGAAGGCCACTCAAAGCCCAAGTAGTTTGTAGCTGATACATAGTACATATGTAGTGTAGTACTATCCGATGGACAAACAAATAAATCTTTTACATAAAATGTAAAACAGAGATTTCACAGTCGAACAGAGGGATTTTTTTTTTCATGGGAAATTGTGAGAAGTTTGAAGATCTGTTCTATTTTTTACTGTTTTCTATGGGTATCTTTGCCCTGTGTGTGCTTAGAAGCAGTATTTTTTTCGAGCTTTCATGACCATGTGGTGGTTTTAATTCTCAAAGCAGTATATTAGTGAATAATTTATTTAACTCTTCCATCTGAATCAAAATCTTTCACTTGAGTGCAGGATGGAAAATACTTCCTAACCCATTGCCTTCCTGCAAATACAATTAAGAGGGAGATTAATTAATTGTACCATTATTGGCACAATTATTTAGAACAGTAAGTTTAATAATAAATACTGTACATTTGCAAATGAAAATGTGTTTTTCCTTGATATTGTTTGGTCTTTGAATTTTCCCTCCCATCTAACTGATTTTCTTTTCTATTTTTAATATTCAGCCAAAAGCTCTTAAACTACTAGGGATGGAGGTAAGTTGGATTTATTGTAAAATACTGTTTTTCTCAGGGCATTTTTTGGTACAGTTCTGCTCTTGCTCTTAGCTTTTTCACAATTACTGTGGCTTAAAGTAAATTTCAGCTAGACAGGATCTTCCATTTTGCAAACAGCCTATGAAATACTTCTGACACTTTTTATAGGTAGGGTGTTGAGAGCTGCTTAAAGCTTTGCTCAATAGTCTTCAGGCAGTTTTTAGCACTATTATGTAATAACACATTCCATGTTAGAACATATTGTGGATTTAATCGTTCAGATGTGAACATCAATGATACTGAAAAAACAACATGATCCAGCAGTGCTACGTATAGTCAAATCCCCTTTAACCATGAAGTAACAATGTGTGTGCAAATGAGATTTTATCATAGAGAAAACATTTAACTGGAGTGAAAAAACAGGACGGACTGACATGTTAGATGCTGTCCTCTACTGTAGAACATACCTGCTATGATAATGGCACAATGATTTGTAAATGATAAAGCTGATCCAGAATTTTGGGTCCAGCCCCTTCCTCAATCACTTGTGTGTCTCTAGAAATTTTGAATTCATCAGAATCAGGTCTGGGATGATGCCTAAAAACTCACTCTGCTTTGGAGGTAGTTGCTTTTGTTTCTGAAAAAAGTATTAATAGAGACCAGGAAAGCATTTACACAAAGAGGCTGGGTATGTTTCTCTGTGAAGTATGCTTTTATTAATGCTGTGATAGTATTTGAACACAGTAGATGTACATGTTGCTTGTGTTCCATTTGATGTGAACTATACTCACACACAAAAGCCTCTGTTTCCCCAAGCAGATAAGCAACTTTTCTACAGAGAAAGTCCAGGTTATGTTTAATCTCTCTGATCAGCTTCCTCTTTTCTAATGGCTTAAGGCCAAAAGCTCAGCCCCTCAGAAGTGTGACCCTTTTAATCAGCATTGATCACACTTAGGTTGCTTAGTGGTTCTCCAAAAGCACATTTTGATTTTCCTGTTTCTCTCAGTGAGAAATGTTTTATGTGGCACAAATGGAAGTGTTCTCTCCACTTGATAGTGGGTGTAGCCTGCTCCCTTTTTCCAAGAAAAAGATAAGGTGAAAAGAAAAATTAACATTTCTTTCAGTGAAATGGTCAGTAAATTGATGCGACTCCAAGTATTTGGGGTTTTTTTCATTTCCAGTGTTAGCAGCTCTAAACCAGGAAGTTAAGACTCCTTAGCACTTTTGTCTTTCTTACCCAGTATTTTGTTTTGATTTGATTTTCCTAGTGTGAAGAGGACTTATTTTTTGGTCCTCCATTTGAGGTTTTATGTCCTGTGCTTCAGAGACGCTCAACACTTTCTTCATATGCATGCAATTAATGATGACTGAATTTTCCTTAAGAGACAGAGGTCACCACTTGCAGTTCTAAAAACTGCTGGAAAAGAAATGCGTACTTAATTGTTGAGCTGTCTTTGGAAAGCTGGGGTGTGAGGCTAAACCCTGCATTTGGATTTAGGTTCATATTTTGTTAAAAAATAATGCATTATGCTGAGCTTGCTTGAACAGGAACTAATTTTATAGAATGGTAATTGCTTTTACTTGCAATCCGCTTCTGAGATTGGAATCAAAGTCTACGATGATGATGAGCTCTGTCTACACCTATATATGCAATGTTCTTCCTACATTATTTAAACCCTAATTTTCCCAATCATGGCTTTTCTCCCTTCAGGATCCTGCTTGTCAGTACTTCCCTTCAGTTACTTCCATGTTGGTTCCTGTAGTAATGGCCTATCCTCCCTATCCCTTTAAGAAATGGGATACTTATACCTTCCGTTTGCACTGCATACATAAGAGGAGATTGCTTATTTAAAGGTGAAGACTCCCTTTAGTATCTTGCTGTTCTTAAGGATGCTATCTGCCTGTCTTTTCCATTTGCATGTTACCACTCTCTCCACCTGCATGTCAATCTGAAAAGTGCTTTGATACCTGTAAGATATGCAGCGCTGTTCTTCAGGAATAAATGCAGACATATCAAATAAGAAATTACAGTGGAACCTATTCATAGTGAATTCAGGTTTGTTAAAGCTCCATTGACACTGCAGAGGAATTAATTAATAATTAATTGATTGTAAATCAACTTGTGCAATCACACGTGTGGTAGAGGTCTACTTACAATGCAGTATAAAGTGATGCCTTCAGTAAGTATAATAGGGTTCTGCTGTGCTTATCCACAACGGGTGACTTGTAATTAACCGTGCAAAAAATAGCTCTCTGAATAAAATATTAGACTGTGTGTGCTAGCTCAGTGCATGCTCTGTCACATGTTCTTCGTAGTTTTATCATTACTGGCATTCATTGTAGCAAACAGCAAAACCAAACTAGAACTTTAACTATTAATATGTCTTCTCGATAATTGTTCTGTGCATGGTGCCATTGTCAGGTAAGCTGTTAAAAATTGATAGGAAGATTTTTTCATCTTTTCTTCCCAGGATGATGAGCCTCCTACCAAAGGGAAGAAGAAGAAGAAGAAAAAGGAGGAAGAGATTGATATTGATGTGGATGACCCAGAAGTCAGCCGCTTTCAGTATCCCTTTCATGAACTGATGGTATGGGCCGTGCTGATGAAACGGCAAAAGATGGCACTCTTCCTTTGGCAGCGAGGGGAGGAAACCATGGCCAAGGCACTTGTGGCCTGTAAACTGTACAAGTCTATGGCCCATGAGTCTTCTGAGAGTGAGCTGGTGGACGACATATCTCAGGATCTGGACAACAACTCGAAGTTAGTAGATGCAGAGCAGATTTTATGTCTACTTGATATAGGGGGTTATCTGACCTGCTGAGCAGCTTTACTTTTAGTAAAGTACAATTGATTTCTAGAACGTAGGTTCAGAGAATCACATTTGGAGCCAATTTATCAACCATAAACAAGCCAAAATGTGGTCTCAGAATCTGAAGGCAACACTAGCAAGGAGAAGACTTGCATTTTTTCTGATGGAACATGTTCTTTCTTCAGCTTCTCTCTCTGTAAAGCTAGCAAGTTTTATTTCACAATGTTATTTTCAGGATTTACTCACATAAATTAAGGAGTATCTGATGATACTTAAGCTGGCCTTAAGATGTTATGGGTCTAAGCTAATTCTCTCTGGTCACTAAAAATTTGTTTGGATCTTTCATATACTATCCCAAATCAAGCTTGAGACTCGGTTGTTCTTGTCATTGTGCACGTGTCTGGAAAAACATGAGCCCCTGTGAACAGAATTAAAACCTCAAATGCAAGCAAACACTGGTTTCTAAATCAAACTTCACTGGACTTATCTTGCATTTTCCAGAGATTTTGGCCAGCTGGCTGTTGAACTCTTGGATCAGTCCTATAAACATGATGAGCAGATTGCCATGAAACTACTGACCTATGAACTGAAAAACTGGAGTAATTCTACCTGCCTGAAATTGGCTGTGGCAGCTAAGCACAGGGACTTCATTGCTCACACATGCAGCCAGATGCTCTTAACAGACATGTGGATGGGGCGACTACGCATGCGGAAAAACCCAGGCCTTAAGGTATTTCTGTTCTGCATTTGTTTTCAAAAATACAGGTTTTTTGCATGTAACACTACATTATATATAGTATATGCATAGAACAAATTGGCTTGCTAATTATAGATGCTTTAAGAACGTACCTGTTTTAAAGCTAGTTGTTTTGGTTGCCAAATTCAGGATATCTAAGGAGCATTACTCCATGACAAAGGAAAACATAAATCCATAAAAGGCTTAGCATGATTGGTATCTGAGAGTAAAGTTGTGGCTTTCAATGAATGATGAGATCTGTCCATTGGAAACATATACCTTTGATTAAAAATTAGTTGGATACAAGCAGAAAGCTCTCCATTAGGGATCCACACAATGGGAATAGTGAGAAAATGAACCAGACATGGACACGTGCTTCTTACATTGCTTAATATTGTACCGGAAGACACAGAGTCAAGACTCAGTGTTGAAAAGAGTGACATCTGTGCAGTTGCATTATGTGATTTTTATTTCCCTCTTCTCTGATTTGATGATACGGCCTCTCTTGCTGATTTGTGTGTTTCCCGATTGTTGGATTTACAAAAAAACGAGTAATATGAGGAGGCTGGCACAAAAGAGAAACGTGAGTGAACCAATGTTAAGAAAGCAGAGCAGTGTTTGCTTGAGTATGTTTTCATGTGAATATAATCCTTTATTTTGTTATATTATGCAGTTGCTGTCACCCATATGGAGGCCTATCGTGATGGTGCCGCCTTCAGTCTCACCTCCTTATTTCCTTAAATTCCCCATGACTGACAAAGTGCCATGCCTGACAAAGTGCCATGCCTGTCTTCCCAGGTCACACTCCCAAGTTTGCTGACATACACATTGCACTCTGTCTGTCATTCTCAATTTATTTCCGCTTTCCCATGTCTCCCTCTTAAACCCATTTAAAATCTTCAGGCAAGTGTCCTGCCTTTCGTATTGCATTATGGTGCTTTCTAAATCTGTTTATTGATTTCCTTTCTTTTCGCCAAAGGATTAATCAACCTGCTGATGTTCTAGTTTCATTACCTGCATTCTTTTCTTTGCTCTTTTTTGGTATTTTGGCAACTCATGGTTGTGTTTCTGTATCTCAGCGATCTCATACAGCAAAAGAACTCTGCCAGTGCTGTCTGCAAAGCTTCTTTTACCTTCCACAAGTTTTTTAAACTATTAAAACTAATTCTAGTAGGTGAGTAAAGGAACTATAAACTCCAATAACAAGCCTGAAGCTCTCTTCCAACCACCACTGTGTCCATTCCATGGAATTTCTCTGCACAACTGTAGTTCTGGAACACGTTTCATAGTTGCAGTGTATTCGTGGAGATGGGAAGCCTTCCAGAGTACTATCTTTCCATACAAGACCTTATTGCCAATGCGTCATAAGTACTACTTATTAATTTTTGTAGGTTTGAGGATAGCAGCGTATCTTGACTACTAATCAAAAGAAAATATTGTTTATGGGATTTGCCTTGTTATGAAATCTATTAACGTAAACAAATACTGCCATCTGAGTTGAATTCTTTCTTGTTGTACAGGTTATAATGGGGATTCTCTTCCCTCCCACCATCCTTTTCCTAGAGTTTCGGAGTTACGATGATTATTCTTACCAGACATCAAGAGAAAATGAGGAAGGCAGAGAAAAGGAGGAGGAAAACGTGGTCAGTAATGAATATTATTAGGAAGCTCTAATATCTCAAGAGTGCTCATTTTTCTAACTTCTCTGATTATGCTATAGGTCACTCAGGTGAAAATCTCAACTGCTTCTGTGGGTTAAAAATCAGTGAAGAGTTTTGGGAGTATATAGGCTGGATTCTTAGGGCATGTAAATTATATGTGTAGTTGCACAGATTTACAGAATTTGAATTTTTATATTTTTAAGAAGAGGTCTGTTGCTCAGAGGAAGCATCATGTAGTTAACAGTTGACTGGGGCTCTAGTTGAGGAAAAGGTCCTATTTTTGCTATTGTATATTGATGAAAACTGACAGCTTTGGTCTTCCAGGATGCAAATGTGGATGCAGGCTCCCAAAAAGGAGATGAAGAGAATGGAAATAAAAAACAAAAGAGCCTTCCAATTGGAACAAAGATCTATGAATTCTATAATGCACCTATTGTCAAATTTTGGTTCTACACAGTAAGTCATGATGATTAAACTGATAGTGATAATTTTTCTCATGTCTGTGAAACTTAAAGAATTCCAATGTAAAAATAATAACCAAGTAATAAACAAATAAATACTCCTGACTTTCATGGAATCTGATGAGTAAAGCACTCCCTTTATTCAGAGAAAAATGCATAGACAGTGAATGAGAATGAATAACTGAAGCTTATGCTGTCAGCCTCTAAAGCTCCTACACACTTTGAAGGAGGCCCTGTCTGGCTAATCATATGCCAAACTCAGTGCAAGCTCCACAATCCAGTCATTCAATCCAAACTAGGCTGGATTCTCTTGCTTTCTAACGGTTCTGGCACCTGTTCTGTGTTGAAATATACTTAGGACCCAAGAAGTAATTCAACTTGGTTTCACAGTGTAAAGAAATTACGTTTCAGTAGATTAAAAAAGCCCCAGGCACAAAGGGCCTGATTTAGAGTGCTTTGGAATTGTTGTTTTGCTTCTTTCAACAAATGAGAATTTGGCTGTCTGGATCGTATGTTCCACAGCATCTGTCATTCCTGCAGCTGTTGGAGGCCCGTGGCCTCTGCCAGTGTGCATGGCAGCTGTAGGAAGGGCATTGCAGCAGGCCTGCTTCCTTCAGAGAGGAAAAATATTTTTTCTCATGCAAGTAAGAGTGTTCAACAACTCAGTCTTTCATGCATAGCCTCAATGTATGTCTTCATGCATGTTCGTATGAATGTCACAATTAGGGCAAGCTTTGCTTTCATGCAAAATGCAGGTCCCTCAGCTAAGAGGATTTTACTGCCTTCTGTTTGGTGTTTCTTCTTGGACATGGTGATGCCGCCTTCTGTGCTCTTACTGAGTTAGGATTCAGCAAGAAACTTGCTCCTGAGACTAGGGGCTACTTAAAGTAACCAAAATATCTGCAAACCTACTGTTGATGCATATGGGTTTAAGTAACAAGTATAGGAAGAGGTGTGGTAGTGACTGATACATGAAGTCTGTATGCCTCTGGCTTCACATAACGAGTATATACCGCCTAGATGGTCTCAACCACGTTATTACAGGGTGGAGAAAAGCAAGTGACCTGTGTGGCTCTTTATTTCCCCTACCCCTCCAGGCAGGTGCTGCCAACAGCCCTGTCTCCCCATTCTGCTTTAGATCTGTTTTGAGATGGTGGGTATACATTTCACATTAAGTATCTCATTCTTTAGAAACTCCATTTTCCCCCTGGAAAAATCTTTTGGTTTAGTACTGCTTTGTTTCCTTTTTTTTTTTTTTTTTGTGCAAAGCCATTGAATCCATTTTGGTTTCTTAACTCTGGACTTCCAAGATCTCTGAGGTTTTTATTTTGGCCAGTCACCAAAGGCTGCTGGGAGGCATGGAGACACCAGCATCACCAGTATGACATTTACACCAGTAGTTATAGAAAACTGAGTGATAGCTCTGTTGACTTACACTAATAATCCAGAACTTTCTAATGGAAATTAGTGGAGACTGATTTTTGTGTGTGTGTGTGTAAGTCATCTCAAGTAATTGAATACTGCCTAACTGTTGAGGGATGCTGGGATCCATTGCCTAAAGTCCATAAAGGATTTGTTTTTTCGTAGATATCGTACCTCGGTTACTTGATGCTATTTAATTATATCATCTTGGTGCGGATGGAACGGTGGCCATCAGTTCAAGAATGGATTGTCATCTCCTACATTGTGACGTTGGCTTTAGAGAAAGTAAGAGAGGTAAAGTCTGATCATACCAACATCTCATAATCCTTAAAATGAAGCTTACTCTTAGAGGTAATAATGACATGGACTTCTGCAGAGGGTTGAGAAGCCATATAGGAGAGAGAAGATTCTCACATCCAGAGGGTCCCACAGTGCCCATCACTGAAGTGAGTTTCACTTATAACCCATTTCCATACATTAAAATCTTCTCTTATTGGGCAAAAAGGTCAGGCAAAAACGCTCTGAGGTCAGTAGGCAAAATGAATGCTCTCATTCTCTTATGTGTATTTCCGAGGAAGGGCAGGGCCATAATCCATGAAGGAGGTCTTAGTCTTTTTATTACTGATGCAGTCCTTGATGAGAACTACAGGCAGAGAGTTGTTTTGAGGAATTAGAGAGGAGTACTGTCTGGCTGATCTCGTTACTTTTGTATGAGGAAGACAGCATAAAAACTTCTACTGTATTCACATGCTGTAGTGTGGTTTGCACTTAGCCTATTCTTCTATGATTCACAATTCCCACATCTCATACTAACTGTATTTGGAGATAAATATGGATGCCAAGTCAGTAAGCCAGATCTCCTGGTTTAAATGTCATTGATTAAAACGTACAACAAAAAAAGATTAATAAAGCCGAAATAGAAACAGTGATGAAAAGGGGGTCCAGACGAGGGCCACGAAAACTATCAGAGGGCTGGAACGGCTCTGCTATGAAGAAAGAGTGAGAGAGTTGAAATTGTTCAGCCTGGAGAAGAGAAGGCTCTGGGGAGACCTTACTGCAGCCTTTCAATATGTAAAGGGGTCTTATAATAAAGACAGAGAGACTTTTTACCAAGACCTGTAGTGACAGAACAAGGGGCAACTGTTTTAAACTGAAAGGAGGTAGGTTTTGATTTGACATAAAGAAAAAAATTTTTACAATGAGGGTGGTGAGGCACTGGAACAGGTTGCCCAGAGAACCTGTGGATGCCTCCTCCCTGGAGGTGTTTGGTGTCAGCTTAGTGCTTTGAGCAACCTGATCTAGTGAAAGATGTCCCTATCAATGGCAGGCAGATTGGACTAGATGATCTTTATAGTTCCCTTCCAACACAAACCACTCTGTTTCTATGAGAAGGAAATTTTGCCTCCTAGTAACTGAAAATATTGCTGCTTGAGACAAATTTTGCTGGCAGTGGAGGGGGTCTGACGTACCTGTTGAATGTGACAATATTAGTCTTTTTTCATGATCATTACTTCAAAAATGTAACCTGGGAGTTTTTCCTAATGATTTCTTTGTTGGTTTTTTTTTTTTTTTATTTCAGATTCTGATGTCAGAGCCTGGCAAACTGAGCCAAAAAGTGAAAGTTTGGCTCCAGGAATACTGGAATATTACTGACCTGGTGGCTATTTCAGTATTTATGATAGGAGCAATTCTTCGCCTACAGAACCAGCCTTACATGGGTTATGGAAGAGTGATTTACTGTGTAGATATAATTTTCTGGTACATTAGAGTACTAGATATCTTTGGTGTGAACAAATATCTGGGACCTTACGTCATGATGATTGGAAAGATGGTTAGTGCCTAAATTGCTGTAAATTATGTATTTCAGAACTTCATGGGAAACTAAATTCAGTTTTGATTTTAAAAAGAGGTTTTCCATCTGAGTAGGACTCTGAATAAAGGCTGTGAAAAACTTGCCATGTGAATTTCACACACACATGAGATGCAATACTCTTGCTAATAATTGCTTGATTCGAGAGGAAATCTTTCTTTCTTTCTTTCTGCCTCCCAAATCAATAGTGATAACAGATTGCCGATACACCGGGATCAGCAGCAATTATATCATCTCTTCACAACCACAGAAGAGGTCTGTGCTGAAAGCACAGCATAGTGCACGTGATGCGAAAGAGAATACAGATAGCAGAGATTGTAGTATTTTAAGTATTTTAAAATATTAATCTAGTATTCCTTTAAATAACTGGTTTTACTGCATTATTATGTATGCTTAATTCATGAGCAGTAGTTAAAGAGTAATATCAAGAAAATTATCCAAACAATGTGTTTGTTCTCTTGATACTTTCTTGTTTACTTTAATGCATACTGGCAAACAGACTTGCTGGTGCTACTATACTATCTGGTGACGATAAGAGGCTCTGTATGATCTCTCTGTGCAGATGATTGACATGCTCTACTTTGTGGTCATCATGCTTGTGGTTCTAATGAGTTTTGGAGTAGCCCGCCAAGCTATCCTGCACCCAGATGAGGAGCCTTCTTGGAGACTAGCTCGCAACATCTTCTATATGCCCTACTGGATGATCTATGGAGAGGTGTTCGCAGACCAGATAGACCGTAAGAGTAGAATTCATAGTAAGAGTCTGTTTCCTGTTTCTAAGGCAGATGATCAGATCCAAATTAATGATTGTTTTTAATTTGGAAGTAGTGTTTAGTCTTTATGATTATATTGTTGTTTCTTTCTTGTGACAGACTCCAGAGACTGAACAATTTTCTGTTCCCCACCTGCATGTTCTGTCTCTCAGTTTATATTCAAATTCAGTTAACACCATGAGTGATAGTCTAGAATGCTCTCCTGTCCAAGAGTATAACAGTATTAAGTGTTTTGTTTAGTTGCTTTACTCAACAGAGGTCATTCTGAAATGTTCTTTTGAACCAATGTTTTACGCATAGTCAGTTCCAACAGAAGAAGAAAGAAGTAAATACCTTGCAAAGGAGATGAAAATAGACATACCCTTTCATCTCCAACTCACAGCACAGGCTATGAGCTAATACATTTTTACTCCAATTGATATGAAATGTTTCCATTTCATGAATCGCTCATGTTCTTCTTTTCTACACCTGTGGAAAAACTAAATAGGAAAACGCTGCTTGATTAGCTTTGTGTGTGGAAATAGACTTTCTTATACAAAAGCTGCACAGTTTTAAAAAAACCCAACTGTCAGTATTTTAGAGGAGATAGAAACTGTCATGTTACTTGATAGTTTTGTGTTAATATTTGAAATTTGTACAGACAGTCAAACATGCAGCTGGCCTCCTCTAGTGTGTATCGCACAGTATGCATTTTATCTGAAATAATATAAGCTACTATTTCAGCATTGTGTATGTATTATTTCAACCATCTGCATATATTGACAAGTAGTAATGTGGAATGCTGAAGAAACTCTGAGGTCTAAGTTCAAAAACCATAAAGATCCATCATCATGAGAAACCTTTGTATGTCATTAAAGTGTACTTTAATTGTCTGATATTGCAGTTTCAGTGCACATGTGAGACAGGATAAGCTTAGAACCTCTCAAATGGGTTAATTCTCCCATGGGGAAGAATAGACAGGGTATCCCTTACCTTTGTGGCTCATAATCCTACTTCGTTCAAATCCTACTTTGAACAAAGAATGTTTGCCAATGTAGACAGTTTGATTTCTTTATAAATCAAACCTCATACCTCACCAACAATACTGATCTCTTTAGTGTAAGTGGTGTCCCAGACTTCTGTCATGCTTCCAGTTGTTTCTGTTATATGGTCAGCATCCTTTGAATTAGGAATCTTTCTTCAGCAGTACGAAAAATTTTGGGGAAGAAAGTTCGGGCTTTCCAGTTAGACAAGTTCAATCCAGGTACTTGCTCCACTGACCTTCCCATGTCAGAAGCTTTGCTGTGTCAGTAGCTTAAACATAAGCTAACTCAGAAATGTGTAGTTTTGTTAGTGTTTTAATATTGAAATAAAAGTGGCTATGCAAGGAGTTCTGGTACAACTAGACTGCATTAACATTATTCTGTAAATTTCTTATGTCTAGAAGTCTATGGACTGACTTCTGAAGATCTTTTTGCTTTCAGTAAGAAATTTTCACTCTTCACTTTCACTGTTCTTTGTAAACACACCACCAAAGCAACCTCAGAAGTCACTGAGTGATTGCTATGGGCACTCTAACCTGACTCTGTGTCAAGTGCTTATGGGTAGTATTGCCGAGGCCTACAAGTGTAAACAATTTATGAAAAAGTACTACATCGAATTTTCCATCTGAAAGAAGGTAGTTGGACTTTTGTCAATAGTTTCACTGAGGATAGGATGTCACCTAAAGATGAAGATCACTAATCACAGAATTGCTGAGGGTGGAAGGCACCTTTGGAGATCATCTAGTCAAACTTCGCTGCTCAAAGCAGGGTAGATTAGAGCAGGTTGCGCAGGGACTGTCCAGTCAGGTTCTTAGTGTCTTGAAGGATGAAAACTGTGCAGCCTCTCTGGACAACCTAGTTTAAATGGAATTTCCCATATTTCTGTCTTTGCTCACTGCCTCTTCTCCTTTCACTGGATACCACTAAGAAGAGTCTGACTACGTCTTCTTTACTCCCACCCACCATCAGGTATTCATAACATTGGTAAGATCTCCCTTGACCCTTCTCTTCTCCAGGCTAAATTATCCCAGCTCTCTCAGCCTTGCCTCATTTGTCAGATGCTCCCATCACCTTAATAATCTTTATGGCCCTTTGCTGGAGTCTTTCCAGTATGTCCATGTCTGATTTCTAGGGGGGAGCCCATAACTGGACACAGAAGTCCAGATGTGGTTTCACTAGAGCTGAGTAGAGGTGAATAATTACCTGCCTTGACTTGCTGATAACACTTTTCCTAATGCAACCCAGGATGCCTTTATCTGGTTCACCTCGTTTAGAAGATATCCATGAGGAAGGAGTTAGTGGCATCTAGTACTCAACAGCAACATATTCTTAGACAATGGAGAAGCTTGGCTGAGTTTCTTTCAATAGTGTTATTTTTCTTACAATCACCATTTAGGGGTTGGCAAGCAAGTATCCATACTGGTATTCAAAATGGCCTTTAATGATACCGGACGCTGTAGTAAGGTCAGTATCATGACTATTAATGGAAACATAGCTATTCAATAGACACAGTTAGCAGACTCAAAGCCAGGGTGGTTCTTAAAAAAAAAAAAAAAAGAAGGAAATGTTTCCATAATAGCTAAAAGAATGATTTTGTATGATAATTTTGAGTTGCTTTGTGTTCGTGGTGACGGCCACTTTTGTTTACTTGCCTGAAACATCGTGTGTATTTAAATGATCATCTGCCAGAAGCATTTTGTGATTTATTGTTAATATCATGAATTCACTGCCATGTGTAACATTTGGGGAAAACAACATGAAAAGGAAATTGCAGAATGCAATGCATTCTTAACGAAGACGTTGTTTCTAAGCATGTCTCTACTGTTCTGACATTTGAGTTGCTTATCTTTTCTTGGCCGCAAAACTGTATTTTCAATCATCTTTTTTTGTTTTGTTTTGTTTTTCCCCCTATATTATTCTATTGTTTTCTTTCTTTCTCTTTTTCTATTTCGTTCCTTTGGAATGCTGTTCAGTCTATGCCATGGAAATTAATCGTAAGTCTCTGTGGAGAGCTGATTATCTCATTTAGCTGAATATGTTCATTAATCTTTTTCTTCACTAGATACTGACATTTTAATTATAGGGCTTATCCAATATTCAGGTGTGAATTTGTTTTTCTACTGTAATAGTTTCATTTGAAAAGAAGTAAAGGAAAAATATTTCAATACAGATTGCAGATCAGAAGTTTTAATTGAGCTTATGTGGTTGCTATGACTTGTTTCTAGTACATTGACAGTAAAATAATCCTTTTTTAGAATTATGATGCATGAGTGTCATGGTATAACTAATTCTTTTTGATTACGTAGATACAATGTTAGTGGTTTTTTGGCAGTACTTTCATTGGACGGTGTGAATAATACTACGGTTTACCTGACTTTGCTGTTACACTTTTCTTATGATAAACAGGAAAAATGTATGTCTGGTGTTTGAAAAGCAAGTAAAATATATTTTATTAATCATAGTCTAAATATCTCTTTCAGTACACAGTAAATAAGATTTGTCTGTTTTCAAATAATTTGAAGTAATTTTCAGATGAGGTTGAAGCGTTGAGTTTTTGCAAAACACTTAGAAAAAGTGGTTTGTCTATTCACATAAACTAAATCTGTAATGAACTCATTGTCAGACTTAGTATTTACTAAGGTTTCAGCTAAAAACCCTGTGGTTGATAAACGCTTTGCCTGCTACTGAATGGTTCCAAAAGTTAGCCTTGTATTTGAAATCAGATATGCTGGCACTGCAATTAAAGACAGAAAAAAATTGCTGCATTAATCCAACTCCAAGGAAGCTCTTACCCCAAGAAAACCTATGTAATTACTTTGTATCAATTTGATCAATATTCTCAATTTTTGTCTCATTCTCTCCAGTCTATTTTGCTGTTAATGTATCATTTTCATTTTATAATTTTATCTCTTTGATTTAAAATTTTATCTAAAGTTTAGAGTTATTGTCAAAAATAAGAAACAGAAATTGGCCCAAAAATGGTGGGAGGGCCACCTGCTGGTAACATTAGCAACTCCAGACGGGACAAGTAACAGTCTAGGGTCCATTTTGGGAGCCTGGTCAGAACAAAAGGAAACAGAGGCAGAAGAAGGGTCCATCCAGGGGAAAAACACAGGTCCAAGTTCTATCCAGAAGGCAGGGCTGAGACCTGCACACCTGACATAGCTCAGGCAGGGGCGGGTATGCATAGAGGGTGTAGATGTAGACCCCAAGTGAAGCTGGTCAGGATCGTTAAGGCCTCTCTAGTGCTGTCAGGGCCCTGATAAAGTTTTAACTTATGCTCAGCAATCTGGGACTACTAAGTAAATCCTTTTATATCTTTGGCAAGGTATGCACACAAGTTTGGAGAATTTTTTTTTTAATTCCACTATTAATATGTATGAATGCACATTAAGATGTTGTCCTAGACTATACTGTAAGAAAAAGAAAATCTATATGAATTTGAAGAGAAAGTCACACTGTACAGTAAACTTGGTGCTGCCTCTCTGTTCATTATTATGGGAAATTATTTTGTATGCTGTAGTTAGAAGCAGAACTTGAAGTAGAAATTATACATACCTGCTACTGGGAATAAACTGACAAAGGTTGTTTAGCTTGGCAAATTTTATGCATGTGTCATCATTAAATAAATGTGAATAGTGGTTTTAAGTATAGGCAATTTGTGAAAAATACCTTTCCTGTTTTTTCTTCAGCTCCTTGTGGGGACAATCTTTACGATGATGATGGTAAACGCCTCCCTCCATGTATACCAGGGGCCTGGCTTACTCCTGCTATTATGGCCTGTTACCTCTTGGTAGCAAATATCCTGCTGGTAAACCTGCTGATTGCGGTCTTCAAGTATGTAAATGATGATGTGCTATCTTTACTTTCTTATTGCCAAGATAAAGTTTCTGTGAGAGCCCATCAACTGATTTTGCAAGGGTTTGCATTTGCACTCAGAATCTAATTACTCTATGAACACGACTGGAATAGTGTATACACTGGGAAAGAGCGGAAGAAAGGTTGCTCTGAATTTGCCAGCAGTTGCAGTAATGCATATGAGAGAATCTGGCTACTTCCACTTACCATTTAGTGGATAGTGGCAGGCCTCAACGATAGATGAAAAACAGAATCCATGGAATCTGCTACATATGTGATGGAAGCCTGTATAACCACTAGCAAACATGATTCTGCAATAGAAGTGCAGAATGAAAATCTGAACATCAAAACCAGGCGGCATTTCCACTATCACTACATCATTTGGCTTTTTTCTTCTTGTTTTGCGTTTCATTTAGAAAAAGAAATTAGGGCATTGCAGAGTTCTTATATAACCCAGAAAAGGAGTCTATATTGCCTTGAACCAAGAGAAAGGATGGCTATATGTTGCCAAGATCTGTGGCCAGTCGAAGCAACCTGCATTATGCACATTCTTTGTGTTATTCCACAAATAAATATTTAGACTTCTCTGGAGTAAAACTAAATAAATTTCTTCTGCTTGTTCTTTCTACACACAGTTTTGTTGCATGCTTTTCCTGTCATTACCTATGGATTAAAAAAAAAATAAAATTGAAATATCTGCTTGCTAGTAAGACTTTCCAAACATATCACCTGAGAAAAGCAGGTGATCCATTTTTGATGCCCATAAGCATGTAGTGTTGGAAGGCTTGTTGGCATAGGTAGCTGGTTTCACAACCACAAAAATAGTTCATCGTGTGCCCAGAGATCTACAGCTTACAAAGCCTGTCTTTCATTTGATGTATGTAGCTTAAAAGGTCATGAATTTTAAAGTGCTCAAATGCCAGTCACATCGCTAGGGGGAAGGGGAAGAATCTTACAATGGTAGCTATTATTGGCTGAAGGACCGAATCAGCAGTTTGGGAAGTAGGTCATGCTGTTAACTCCTGCCATCCTAGCATGGTTGCAAGGGGATGAGATCTAGCCTGCGGAATTTCTGCTATGCCCGAGGCACAGAATGAAGGCAGGTTGTCATTTATCATTGGTAAATAATCTCATGTATACTTAGCCAAAAGAAACCAAAAGCTATGGCTACTCAAGAATTCTATGTTTTCAAAGAAGTGTTTTAACTGGTTTTGTGAATGTAGATATGCTAAAGCACAGGAAGCTAGAAAAGAAGTGGACAGAAAATAGAAAAAAGGAAGTGCCAATACCATCATCACTCCACCAGAGTGAACTGTCTGAGAATACTTAATACTGAATGAAAAAAAAAAATAAATCTTTATAACACACTTTATTTTGGTGTAGAAATGAGGCCATGGCTTCCAAGAACAAGTTCCTTTACAAGAATACACACCATGTTTTTGAGTCAGAAGTTTGAGTGAATAAAGTTTGAATTTAGGACATTTTGTGAAAACTTGAAAAGTCTTCTATGTAGGTCAAGCTGATTAGCATATTAAAGGCAAACTATGTGAAGCTTCTGGGTTGAGCGTACAAAATACCTTTCATGAATTTAGTACTTTGTGTAATACCAAATACTGGCATGTGTTAAAAGAAATACTTTATAACCAAGCCCCAAAATACCAATTATGTGATTCATAAATTGCGCAAGTTTCTTTTCACTAACACCTAAAGGACTTTATACAGTAGGAGCAAATAGTCTGAGAGGAGGACTGTCCCGGGTGGTGCATAAGGGATGCAGAGCACTTTCTGCTTTGCTACCCTCAAAAAGAGTAATGAAATCATTAGTTCAAGTTAATCAACAGTTCAGCAGCATCAACAAAGAGCTGAAGCAAGCAAGTCATGTGGCCTCATGTTGTTATTTATCTGCTGCTTTTTTCAACGTAGTCTTTGCCGAATGATAAGTAAATTCAGAGGCCTAATAGAAACTGTACCCATGTTCCCATGTTCCCTTTCAGCAATACCTTCTTTGAGGTAAAATCAATATCCAACCAAGTCTGGAAGTTCCAGCGGTACCAGCTGATCATGACGTTCCATGACAGACCTGTCCTACCACCGCCAATGATTATCTTCAGCCACATCTACATAATCATCAAGCGAATCTGCTGTCGCTGCAAGAAGGGTGATGGAGACCAGGATGAGCGTGACAGGGGACTGAGTATGTGAGGAATCTTCTCTAAATTGAGCCCTTTGCACCATATTAGCAGAAAGCAGCAGCTTTTCCAATGCTAAACTATTTTGTTCACATTGATGGTCAAGTGTATTTGCAGAAGACAGTATGGGACAAAATTTATATCAAGTTAACAGCTCTTGAACTCCATAGGCTCCTGAGAATATGCAGTGCTGTGCTGCTAATGAAGCCTTTCTTTAACGTGCTTTCATAAAACAGTGAGATGGCATCTATTTAATTCAGTTTTACCGAGTTCTAGTGAGGTTCATGTGTTCGGAAGGGCAAACGGGAAACTGAGAAGAAGGGAACACTGTTTCAAATGTCATCTGTAGTGTCAGCTCTGTAATTGTGAGCAATCTGTGTCTAAGAGTGTCGCCACTTTCATTTCTCCATGTTAGAGATTTATCTGTCGCTTCACAGGGGAGCTGTGAGGATTCTTCTCCTAACATATTATGTAATTGTTGATTATTATTATTAGAATTGAAATAATAAGATGCTCACAATTATTCCTGTATTTCTGCATTTCAGAGGAAACATATTTCTGCACAATAGGCTTCTGAGTTAAAAGAGGAGAGAAAGGGGAAAAAAGTAAATGTAACATTCCCTCCAAATACAAAGAGACAAATTCTATTAAAGGATTGAAATGTTCGCAAGAGCTTATATTTCCCTTGGATTTTCCTTACATGAGTATAAATTTTGAAGCTCTTATCCAAAGAATGTCTGGGAGATAGTTTGTTCTATTGGATTGTCTGTTGCCTGTAACTGGCATCCTTTTAAGAACAGTATTTGAATGAAGGAACAGTCAAACTGGCAGAGATTGCCCTAGTCTTTATCCTGTAAAATCTTGTCAGTTTGTTCAACACTAGCACTGCCATTATAAAGTGCAAAGGTCATTGAGAAAATAGAGCCCCCAATGGATGGTCATAAAAGCAGATGATGGTCATAATGCATTACATTGCCTTCATGGCTGTGGGCATCTTTGGCTAAGCACTCATTTCCAATTTACAAAATCGTGTTCATTTAGTGCAGGAGTAGAATCTGCAGTATCTCTATGTCCAAAATAATCTGCTAAATTGGATTTAAATTGACTGCCAGAAGTTCAGAAAAAGGAAACTCATATTTTGTTGTTCTGTTTTGCACAGAGTTATTTCTAAGTGATGAAGAGCTAAAAAAACTCTATGACTTTGAAGAGCAGTGTGTAGAAGAATACTTCCAGGAAAAAGAGGATGAGCAGCAGTCATCTAATGATGAACGCATCAGAGTTACCTCTGAAAGGTACTTATAATAAGAAAAAAACCATATCACTTACATGGAACAATATTTGGGATTTTTGTGTCTTCATTATAACCAAAGTTGAGTTAAAATACAAAAGATTTAGATCTCGAAGAAAACCACCGCTGATTCAGAAGCTGATCTGAATCCTGAGTAAATATCTGTGCAGATGCATCTCTCACAAGAGCAAGCTTTTTGTTGTTCCTACTGGTATGTCACTAAGGCTGCTGGTTTGGGTAGCTTTAGTATAAGAACATTTTTGTTCATGGTGAATTGTTTCCCTCTCACCCATCTGAAGATCACAGTTATGCCTTTTATCCGTTTGAGCAAATTACTATTTGTTAGGCTTCCAACAGCTCATCCAACCATGAGTAACATACTGGAGCTTAATCAAAAGCACTGAGGAGTCTTCCCTTGGACCTATGATTTATGCTAGAGTCCAGCACTCACAACTGCTGAATTTTAATCTCTGCCACAGATTCTCTTGGAAGCTTTGAACAAGGCATTTAGCTTTCCAGTATGAACTTCCCTATTTAAAAGACAGAGAATATTTACATGTAAATCATTAAGCTATTCTGAGGACTAGGTAATGTTTGTATATTGCTGTGTAAGCACACAGTGATAATGGCACCAGCACTTTTTTACCAGGTCACTTGGCAGGACTGTTCCCAAAGGCTCTTAAGTCAAAGGATGGGGTTTTTTTGTCACTTCCTTGAAATGATGAAAAATTTTCCCTGTAATGAAAATGACACACAGTTTAAACTCTCTTTCACTTGAATCTGCCTCATGGTATTCTGATGATGAACTCCTCCACATCTCTCTTCCATTTAACATTTCTTATGAAGTAGCTCTGAGAGCCATATAATTCTTTAATGGATAAACATCTTTCTCTTGAAGGGAGGCCCTGAACATCTTGCATTATTATATATGAAGTTTGAGAACAGAGAAGTAAACAAAATCTGCTACATGCATTCGCGTGGTTTCTATCACACTATTTATCCATGGTAATTTGTCGAAATCCTAGGTATTGTGGCAGAGAATAAAGCAGGGCTGGTAAGCCTCACTGATTCACTATGGTCTATGGCCACAAAGCAGATTTGCTTATTTCTCATGGCTTCTTGCTCCAGATGCTTCATCATCTTTTTTGCGTGAGAGCAAAAGAATGTTAATTTAATTTCCACATTGATTTACCTAGTGCATGATCTCTAAGTCACATTCTAATGCATTACTTTTATATGCATTCTTCTGGTACCATCACTTCACTTATGATACAAATGGTAAAAAGTATTATTTTAATTGAACTAGACAGTAATTGCACTCCCTTCATATTCATGATAAGTAATTGAAAGGTATTTCAAAAGCTAAAGTAATCCCATACACACCAGCATATGTTCTCTTTCATACAGCTACAAAACCTGTTTTACATCATGTCTTGATGCTATTTTAAGTCATCCTGTGAGCATGTAATTAGAAAGTATTTTTCATATAATTGATTGATGTTTCACAGTGAAAGAGGACAACTGAATGTGAAGTGGGTGGCACACTCAGAAATGTTAATAGTAGGCTGTCCCTAAGGGCTGCAACTCTTGTACTCTCCTGGCTTGTAAATAAGGGCAGAGTTCAAATAGCCCTCTAATATGGTGAATGGAAAGCACAGATAACAAGAAAACGCACATGCTTTTGATGCTATACATAGAAAAAAAGAATGATGCATGATACATAGCATAAAATTCTGCCTTATGAAGAAATTGGTAGCTGGGTGCCTATAACAGGTTACTGCACCATTCCACAGCTTCTGTTCTATGCTTCCTCTTTTATACCCAACAGAGTTGAAAATATGTCCATGAGGCTAGAAGAAGTGAATGAAAGAGAACATTTTATGAAAGCTTCTCTTCAAACAGTCGACCTTCGACTCTCTCAGTTGGAAGAACTATCTGGTAGGATGGTGAATGCTCTTGAGAAGCTGGCAGGTATTGACAAATCTGAGTTGACATATACACGTTCACGGGCTTCATCTGAGTGTGATGCTGCGTATCTCCTAAGGCAAAGCAGTGTTAACAGCTCTGATGGCTACAGCATGTACAGATACCATGTCAGTGGCGATGAGTTAACATACGATGACAGTACCACTCCTATGTCACCAGCTATGGGATTGCGTAAAAAAGCCCATTCTATTGGTACCAAAGAAGATGGAGCAGACCCAAGGATGCTGGTTCCAGAACACCACACCAGTCTCCATTGTACCTCTAGTGCTAATGCAGTGACCACAGCAGATTACAGTAAATCTACATTAGAAGTTGCACAGAGTGTTTCCAGACCCCGTTCTGTTTCAGGTGGTTTTGAGGATGAAAAGCAGAGTATTTTCAAGAGTGACGGAATGGTTCCTCGAAGTATAAACCAGATGGATGCTGTTATGAACAGAGAGTCAGTACCAAGATCAGAGTTTCAGAACACTCAGTTAAAAGTAGAACGTACGAAGTTGGAAGCAACCATCTCTTATCCCTTAGACAAATCTAAAGCAATGCGCTATTTTCCTCCTGAAACGTTCAGTGCTTGTCAAACCACTATGATGAAGTCAAGGAGCTTTATATTTGCACAGGGTGGGAAACTGGTTGGAGGAGTTAACAACTGGACTACGGAGTATAGTACCATCATGGATCAGGTATGCCCTACTGCAATTGAACAATGGGCCACAGAGTGGAAATATGAAGTTGAGCAGCAACTTTCCCAAGAGCGTCCTCCAGAATACCCTGGTTTTGTCTCTGAAGCAGAAAGGCAAGCAGAGCAGAAACAGTTACAGATGGACACAGATGATGACAGTAATGTTGGTGAAGCAGGTATGAGTGCCTCTTACACCTCTATGCCTGCCACTGTCAAGGCTAAGAAAGCAAATTTACTATCAGTAAAGGCAGAAAGGACCTCTGGGTTCCCATCAGTACGGTCAAAGAGTTTGCACAGCCATTCTCGGAAAGCCAAATCCGTAAAGGACAAATTAAATAGACCAGGACATGCCAGCAGCGTAACTAATTTGGTGGTAGCATTTGGCAGTGCAACAGAAGAACAGAAAACTAAGCAGGAAAATGCATCTACAGAAACTGAATGTTAAAGTGGCTTATGGCCCCTGTTCTGTCAACAGTTGAGAAAGCAGTATGACTGACTGAACAAATTATGGATGTTTAAATTAATTTCTAAAGAAGCATTTTGCATATGTTTGTTTCTTTTCATTTTAAACTTAATGATATATGTTCTGTTCTTAAATAAATGCTTGCTGGGTCAGGTGAGAAATGGAGATGTTCTCTCAGGCACAGATAAAAAGTCGGCACAGTCCACAGATGCCAATAGCATTGATCTTTCTTTGTTCCATTTCGACCTCCCTTGTAAGCTCATTTACTGACAAGCTCTTTATAAAAGCTCTTGAAAGAAGGACAATATTATCATGTAATAATTTAGAAACTGGTTTTTCTTCTTTTTTATCAGAAGACTTCTTAAACTGAACAAATTTTTAACCAGCCTTAGTTTTTATCCTTACTTATGCAGCTGGTTTCTTTGTGGCCATTGTGTTTTTCAGATCCAAACAAAATTGTTGGAGGCAAGCAAAAATTATGCAGTCCCCTCTTTCACTTCTGATTTCATGCATGCTTCTTAGCTCCTCTTTCAGAAAGGCACAACATAGCAAGTTTGATCCACTAAAATAGGTCTGAGTGGCAAAATACAGTTGTGTTTGCAGAAACCTGACCTGGAAAGCCATGTGTGGACATATTCTTGACCTGTCCTTGAACTTTAGTGACATAACCTTGCTTTCGGGATCATAGCTGTCCCCACCCCAAAGCATGCTGACAGCCTTAAACTGTTGAAAAACAGTGATCATTGTTTCAGAATGTTTAGGGAGATTTTAAGTATATGAAGTATACAGAGATTTTAATAATATGAATCCAAGATCTGCATTAGTATTTTGTATAAATGAGGATTACAATAGAAGTCCATGTAAAGTACGAATCTGGCTTTTTTTAAATGCCTACAAGGGAAAACAAAACCGGAAGGCTGTTCTGATCACCTGAGATCAAAATGTGGCCAATCTGTGTTTGAAGCAAATCTCCTGTGACAAATTCGTCTTTCATTTTGCAATTTCATTATGACGATACGAGGAACGAGAAAGTTTCTAGGAGTCAGACTAAACAAAAAAAAAATACATTTTCCAGATGAGAATAGAAATTCCATACATTTTCTTGAGTAAATTTCAAAAACAAACGTCAAAGGGAAAAAAGTCTCTACAGTGAAAGTGTTTTCTATCCCTCAATGACTAAGACTGGAAATCCACATCTATAGTTACAGTTTCCCAGCACACTTGTCTCAACAGTGACAATCTACTAGATTTTGATAGTTTTCTTCACAATAGTATGATGTTATTTGCCTCATTCTTCTCTGTTACCTTTTAGGAATTCTGTTTCCCCAAATATTCAGCACCTCTCTTTGCAGGGGATGCGTACCACTGAAGAGACAAGAAAGAAAATGAATTAAAGGCACATTACTTGTTCACAGAATACTGGTCAAAAGTTTATGCTTAACTCATTAACCATCAGGACTTACTCATATACTATTTTGAAAAGACAGAATTTCTTTTTTTCCCACACCATCAGCTCCACAGTATGTAGGTCTCAGTATCCCCCTTGATAATGCTGCTTACAGCATTTTGAAATGCAGAGACTGATGCAAGACTCTGAATGCATTGATGGAATTAGCTTTTCATTATTTGTATTATATTTTCATACTCCACCTATGCTTATACCTTGAAGTACTGTTACCATACTGAATGATCATGGTAACTGCATAGATGTTTCGGAAAGTTCAGTCATGTTTTACTATGGATTTTTGCTGGCTTGGTCTTGTTAGCAGGTTTACTGGTTTCACTGTTGTTGGAACAATGTTGACATTTTACTTTTCATGTGGGCTTCTCTTTTATTCAACTTTAGGGAACTTGACATTTTGTAACAACAGCATGACATTTGAAATTGTTTCACTTCCATGTTTACTTCTGTGTTACCATTCTATGCAACTACATAGCCATTTTGTACGTGTGGTTAAAATAGCCTCCAATTTGCCAATGCCTTTTTATTGTTTGCCTGCGCACTCACCAGAAACTGACTCATTAACAAATGCAAAGGGATGCAGCTTTACAGCACTTTGCTAAACAAGCAGTATGCATTGTGGAACGAAATACAGTGTGTTGCATACCTCTTGTTACATTGTCTTTATAAAATGTGTGTTAAATCATGCTCTGTTTGACCAGTTATTTTTTTAGCATTTACATTACAAATTTATCTGATAGCATGTAGATTTCAAACAAAAACATTTTACTTTTGTATTTATTTACTTCCTTTATGTAAAAATACTTATAAAGAAACACATGAAAAAGATGTGACATTAATTCAATATAACAAATTTTTCAGTATAATGATATCAAAACACTTATCTCCTTCTTCCTATGCAGTGCATGGGCTGAACATTTTCTAAGCAAAGTTTCTTTTTTAACATTTGCCAGTAATTTTCCATAAAGTTCTCTCACAGTGATGACTTTATAAGGCTTGGATGTTTTCTGTGCTCTTGCATGGCATGAACTGAAGTGATAACCTCTCTGCCATTTAATGTGAAGTAACTACACTGACTTTGGCAGAGTTATTTTAGACATACAGCCATTTTAATAAGATTTAAATATGGCTCTGTATGTGCACAGAAGACCGATAGTAGATTTGGAGCACACTATACAGAATTACAGTCAACACATTTGCATGTCTGCCTGCATGCATTCTTGAATACTGGCTGAAAGGATGCAAGCACAGAATTTGCATTTCTGAAGAGGGATGTTTAATACTGCTTTGCAGGAGGATGCATCCCTCCTACTGCTAAGTATGTGGCAACTCCACAGCCGTGTCACTGTGAATTCCACTTACCATTATTTATTATGTGCTTGACCTATACTGAACCAGGTCAAGCCTAAAGACTATGTACTCTAAGGCTATGTCTACACAAAGACTTTACACTGAGGTAATTTAAGTTTGTTCACCTTACAGTATCTTGCAATACAGGCATTTACCTCTGCCTCAAGGCAAACGTTTTAAACGCAGTGACTAATTGTGATATTCACAGAGGCAGGATCTTAACTATACCAGCTGATTCCATGAATTCCCCCTTTTTACATTGCATTGTTCTGGGACTAGCTTGACTTTGCTCTTGCAAGCCTCTCCTATTGCAGAGAAAATTGCCATTTTAGATGCTGAATTTCGACACCTGAGAACCAAGAAAGTCCATTTTCCATAATATTTAGTAATAAATTAAAATAGCCACTGAAACCTTCCAACTATGATTTCTCCATACTGCTTCTTTGGATGCTTTCCTAGGTTCTGGGCTTGACTATCATCTTTGGCAAAATGTATAACTGCCCTTCTAAATAAAATTTAAAGAATAGAAGTATCTGTAAGGCCTTGTCAGGAAATGGGAACATGAGGAAGGCACATGACCAAGGATGTCAACAGTATTATTTCATTAGATCTGCAAGATCCACAGGATTGTGCCATGTTATGGATGTTCTGGGTAGTTAACCCACTGACACAAAGCCAGTTTGCTGCCAAGCACTTGCTATGGAGGAGGTGAGTTTTCAGAGTGACAGCAGCACTTGGACACGTTGCTGGGGTCCCACCTAGTAGTGCCATTGCCAGCTTATTGCTTCTGCATCACCATCCTGTCTGACTGGTCACTTCTGGTTGAACTAGTATTACACTCAAAAGTTTGTTATGAGCAAAAAGGAGACACACGTTGTATGTAAAGTCAGGAATTTATTGTTAGTGTAACAAATTTTAACAGTGTAATAGATTAATTATGATTAGTCTAGATCTCATTACAAGAGAGGAGAGAAAAGAAAAGAGGAGAAAATACTACTATACTACTACAGAAAAAAAAAACAATAAGGTAAGTTGATATACGCACATTTCCTACTATCTACCCCCTTTTTTTTTGTTATGCTCACACTTGCACTGATCCGCTGGGTCTGACGATCAGTGGCTGCAACAGGGGTAGTGAGGAAATACTGCCAACTGTCAGCATCCCAGGTCCTTTGCTAGGATGAGCATGATGTTAATGTTGTTGGTTTCTTTTTCCTTATTTTTTGCTTGCTTAGGGGCATTTTTATGTTTGCTACCAACCTTACATCTTGTTCTTCTTCATTGGCCTTTAAATCCTACAATTACACGTGGATTTGTTAGTCATTAGAAAAATTGTTTTCACAGCTAAACAAACCAAAGGATAGAGCAAGGCAGGTTAAGGGAAGTTCAGACAAAGCAATCCTGACAAAGCCTCAGTCCTCAGGCCTTACAAAGCCTGTGGCCTGTTACTAGCAGTGACAATACCCTGTATACTGGGCTACATTAGCCCTAGAGGTGTTTTCCTCTGACTACGGCCACTGCAGATAAATGCTCTACTGTGTGCAGTGGTCATCTGAGCTGAATAGTTTAGCCTAACTGTGGATTTTGATACCCCATTGGGATCCAGCATCAGACAGAAAGGCAAAACAGATGTAAGGAACTGGCTGATATGGCAATTTAATGCCCCTTTCAACTGGTGCCAGGGTCCAGGGGAACTGAGGTAGTCAAAAAAACAGTACACAGCAGTAGTTTGGATTGCAGGCTGAAAAACCACAAGCCTTGGGAGTAGTGAGACAAGAGCTACAGATTTCCTTAAAACTGCAATCTTCTTTGACTTTTTCCAACTTTTAGCCTTATCTGCAGGAACAAAATTTGATATGGCAAAGTGGTGCTTTATGGTTGACGCCCTGTATCTTTACAATGGATGTAAGGTATGTCTTGATAATAGGCTTTAAATTATTCTTTGCAGTTGTTCAGCCAAAATATTTAAGTGCTGTATCCACCTTTTGCTTGGTGTTAATGAAAAAGGAGTTGCATAATCTCATCTGCCTGCTCCTCTTTTGTCTCTGCAACATTAAAACCTCTATGAAACCGCAGTGCTTCATCCTGCATGGTTCTAGATGCAAGCATCTCCCTTTTCTTGCACTAATTGGACTGCTCTGCTCAGCAAGCTACTATCTGAGCAGGGCAACATCCTTCAAAAATGGCCATGGAAAAAGATTGGATTCTAGTTTAAGAGCACTGGTAATCTGATAGTCACTATCACAATATCTATGTAAAATAGCTCAAGCCAAGGTGGAACATTGTACCAATGAATAGCTCCAGGTAACTCTAGGCAAGTAATATCTACATAATGATTAACAAGAAAAGTACCCTGGTGTAACATAGCGAAGTTCAACATCGTTAAATCTCCACGCTGAGAATACTATCTCTACTTTGCAGATGTGCCTTGAAAAGGAGGCTTTTTTCCTGAGATACCTCAAGAAATGAAAACCTTTGCAAAGTTTTTGTATTTTTTCTATGTCTTTATGTAAATAATCACATTCTAAATATTCTTCTGCTGGGTCTTCATCAAGGACGCTCAGGAAAGAGATTTTTTTTTTTTTTTCAACTGCTTAATTTAAGTCATAATGTTTTTATTCTATAAGAGGTAACACAGACCCATAGGGCTGGCTTCCTCACAAGTCCCCAGCAAAAGTCCTACACTTACGAGTGCAGGCTGAGGGAACCTAGGTGTGCAAACTATTGAGTGCACAAGTAGAGAGGTGTCCAGGTAAGGTAATAAACCATAATGCTTTCAGTGAAAAATAGAATCAGTGAATCCCTGACTTTGCAGACTTGCCACATATTTGCTGTAGTTCTGGGCACATAGCTTACCTGTGAAATCAGACAACACGTATGTCTTTGTGTCTTGGAGTTCAAACCAATAATTGAACTGTTCTTCAGAAAGCTATGAAAGCACCTAAGTTGCCATAGAAATACAGGCCTGGAAGAGATCATCTACACTGAGTCCAGTTCGGCAATGTTGATAGCATCAGTGGCAGATGGTGGTCTAACCTGTTCTTGAACATGTCTAATGAAAGCCATTATCTAATCTGCTGAGAGATCAAAAGGGACCATTATAAAAATCTGTTCAGGCTTAACCCCAGTCCTCATGCATTGCACAAGCCGAAGTACTTCCCCAACCACAGAGCTGTCTTGTGAGGTTGTACCAGAACCTTTAGGAAGATACCTAATCTGACACGCAGTAAACAGCAGGTTGTGCACCATAGCCATAGGTAAGCAGATTAATTATCTTCACTGTTAGAAACAATTTGCACTGCATGTAAAAAGAGGCCCCAGGAAACTGCCACAAAGCATGTAGGGTGTGATACCACCAGGAGAGCAGGCCAAGCTGGTTCTGGGAGGGCCATGGCAGTGGACAAGTGTAAGGGTCCCAGTCAGTCTAGCACATGGGAGATACCGCTGAATAACTTAATGGTGAGGCAAGGAAAATCACTGAGTAAAAAATGATCCTTTTTAAATTAATGAGAATAAAAATAGACAGCTGTGGTCTTTTCAGTTCAGCTGACTTTGTTGCATAGCTAGCTTCCCACCATTCTTTCAAGACTGTTCTCATAGAACAAAGGCATTCTCAGAAACCTCTGGTTTAGCAGAACTGTTCAAAAAAAGTGAGAAAGTGAGGCAAGCTGGGATGGCTGGAGATGGGCAGGCAGTTGAGTGCATTGCCAAAAAGGAGTCATGGGATGCAGAGGATTTCCTTGCCTGTCCTGCCTGCCCTACACACCACCGCACCCCCGTCCCCCAGCCTGTCCTGCCTGCCTAGCCTGCCCTGCCCTACTTGCCTGTCCTGCTCTGCCTGTCTGCACTGCCTGCTTGCATCTCACGACAAGTTGTGACAGAATTTGCTCCTCCGAAGTACTCTGTTGAATCAGCTTTCTCCTTCCACTGGCATAAATCTCTTCCAGTGGCAACTTGTGACCAGTTCCAACAACAATCCTCACAAATCTTGTGATCTTATGTTTACCGAGAGCTTAGTTTTTATTTTTGTTTGTTCCTTTTCAGAAGAGCACTGCAATTTAAATGTCAGTGCAGTCCTTAATGGAAATTTGTGCTATCCTGTGCTCATTCCCTGAAGAGTAAGAATGCATTTGCAGCACCTCCTCAGAAGGCTCTGTTGTGCTGATGCAGAAACATGCTTGTGATTCTGATGTAGTATAAATAATTGACTTTTTTAACATCACTGGCAAATTTGTATTACACAATTTCAAGCCTAGCTGTTTCGGGCAGTTTCTGCTTTTCTCACCTCCTCGCTTTCTCTTCCCCCTTTTCTGATTTTAACTTTCTTTCAACAGTGTTCTAAATATGAACAAAAAACTTTAAAGAAGAACAAAGATGAGGGCAAGTCCCACAGTATTTCTCACTTATCAAACATCTAAGGGGTTTAACTTGTGAAAGGGGTAAGTCACCAGCAGGAGAGGAGCTGTGGCTTGGTCTCACAGCACTGTTGGGCACTCAGGATTACACCACCAACAGCTTCTGCAGCACAGTGCGCTCTCTAACATGGACAGCGTCTGAGCCTGAGACCGTGGCAGGTGGAATAATGCCACTTAAACAGTGATGTTTGCAGCATAAAATAAAAATCTTGCATCTGAAAATACAGGATAAAGTGAAGGGAACTGTCTGCCAACATCAAATAAGATGGGACCCTTGTGCAAGGAGGTGCACTTGTTTTAAAATAAACTATACAATGGGATTGTTTTTATCTTCTGCACCTGCAAGTCCAAGAGTAGTGTATTGTTATGGAGGTGCTTGCTGGTGTTCTCCCCTGGGCTGTGGAATAGCTTTAAATGTATGCACGTGTACTTCTTTCTTCAACCTAGGCAGGTGCCAGTAGGTTGTTTCTCTCCTTGCTATTCAGACAAACCTTCCTGCTGGCTTCAGTGGGGCATCTGATCTAAGTTGGGGAATCCGGATAGTGCCTTAAAGTCTGTTCTTTCATTGAACATCCATCCTCTGACTTCACCAAAAAATCCCAGGGTCTATAATGCAATGTAATGTGCTTCCTATTAATGATAGTAAAGGAAGACCTTGACCCTGGGGCTGATGCTGGGTGCTCCATGTGTCATTTTGTGTCTAAAAATGTGCCCATTTTTCTGGAGTCTTCTAGTTCTTTATGTCATGGTGATATTACAACACTACTATGCTGTAGCAGGCCTTTGCTGATGGTATCTTGCATGTGAGCTGTAACAGAAAAATGACAGTATGCTGACCAAAACCATGCTTTTTAATAAGGTGAGGGTGCAGTGCCCAAATACCAGCAGTTAGTTTGGCAGGTCCTGGCCTTCAACTCTTGCCCCTAAACCATGGGCATTGCAGTGAACTACACTTGGCTCATAGCTGGAGCCATCGCTATGGTACATCAGCCGTGGGGGGAGCACCAGCAGGCACAGGAACCTGCAGCCCTTCTTTCCCTTCCCGATGCATCAGACCTTGCTTCAAACTCTGGAGAGGCCTGGCTGGTTTTACCCTATTCCTTTGTGCTTGGACCGCCAGCAGGAGAACCCAGACTCTCACCCTTCCTTAGGTCTCACAGCTGACAGATCCGTGTGGTCCTGCTCTGGGGCTCCTGACTAAACTATGTTTCTGTCTAAACTGTTGCTTCTTGTAGGAGGTATTTCTGTTGTGGAGGCCAAGTTCATTGCAGTCAGTGCTCACATAAACACCTGCAACACGAACCTTTAAGGGTGCCCAGGGGCACTAAACAAATGTGAGTAGTTACTTGGTTTCCTACTTAGCAAAAGAGATAGCAGTGTTAGATTTTGGCAGTTTAGGTGGACAACTGTGTTATTTCTATGTTCTAGAGAAAAGAAGCTCAAATGAGCAATCCATGAGTGCCTGGAAGGCTTAAGGAAAGGGAATTACAGCGATGTTAGATCTGCGTGCACCTCCAGCAGTGAGCAGGGTTACAACGATGAGCAAGAGGGTGACTGTGTGGCAGCAGCCTGGAGCCTTCACCCACAGATCACACGCATTCCACAGCTGTACCCTGACGCACCTTGTATAAGAGGTGACAGTAAGAAGAACTCGGTGGCAGTAGTTGATTCATGCTGGAGCTGGATTTTTACTGCCGATCTGAGACAACCCCGGGTTGCAGTAAAAACCTGCCTTTGCAGGCCCCATGCGGAGGTTTCACCATGTCCAAGCGGCTCAGAGGCCAAACTGTGGAAATCCTCTGCTTTGGTCCTCATTTTAATATCCCCACCGCGCAGGCCGCTGTGCTTGTGATTGCTTATGAAGGCCAGGCAGAGAGCCCGCCCGTCGCCACTCGCCCAGAGGCAGATCTGAGCAAGAGTTCCCCCAGCGGGTCCTGGCCTGCCCTCGGGAGGCTCCACCCCCGAAGCAGGGGACGGGGTGTGGGCGACGTCTTCCAAGGAATCGGTAAGATTCGGTAACCTAAACCCACTGTC
>NW_009613598.1:0-21431 GCF_000690535.1 Cariama cristata
TTGAATCTCATACAGTTGTTCTTGGCCCAGCCTGTCCAGATCTCTCAGATGTCCACAAATATTCCTTCCTTGCCATCCCCTTCGACTTTCCAGCACCTCTAGTTCATGATGTTCATATCCTACAGATATGCAAAAGCTCCCTAGAGTCATAATTTTAAATTTACCTGGAAACATCAAAGAAATTCAACTGGCTTACTAGCCTTGCGCCATCAACTTTCTCCACACAACAGCCCAATAAATCAAAGTTCTCCCCATGAGCCTCAGCATACTGTAGTACCTTTGGAGGGTCACACTCAGCAAAAAACTGCCATCAAAATGGCAATCATGAATTGTCATAGTAGTCCTTCACAATTATAGGTATATGATACGCAAATAAAAATCCTTAAAAAAAAAAAAAAAAAAAAGGCCGCCAAAAACTTAAGCACTGTCTACAAAGACAGCATACACAAGAAAGGAATATACTGGTCTAAGAGATTATACTCCTAACATAACTTATTTTGTCTCTATAATCAAACTGAAACATACAGCTAGAAACTCAGCAGCATCACGTTCAATACTCACATATCCACTTGTGCTCCAGGAGCCCCACTCATAAGTAACAAACTGCACTATTTATTCCCACCAAGTCATCCTCTTAATATGAGTTATAACATTAGACAAGCATGAAACATTAACTTGGGTATTTCAGCATTTTAAGCTTACAGAGATGAAATACTGAAACTTAACAGAATCATCTCCAGATACATGAAGTTAAAAAAAAAAAAGGCAGGGGGAAAATCACTTTTATTGTAAACATTCAATATACTTGAAAAAAGACATGGAAGACTGGAGCATAACTTTGTACAGGGGATGTTAGACTGGTGACCCAGGCTCTATTTCCAGCTACTGACTATGAAATCCTGGGTAACGATACCCGTTTGGACAGAGATCTTTGAATGAAAGTGATACACATAAGCACTAAGCTTTTACTTAAAGGGAGACTCTAAAGTTGTAAAGAATCATACTCCGCCTTAAATTATTTATCTCACTATTATCCAGAGACTATTTCCAAGAGAAGTCCACTCCCTGCTCTGCCTAAATTATAAATTGTTCTCCCCGCCTTCACTCAGTTTGGAGGAAATCAGCCTTTGGTTGCATTTATATTCTCACTTTCTTCAAAATAAGAATATAAATATTGGAGGCTTTGTATCTAGATTGTAAGGTTTATGATGCAGAGTTTGTTCCGCTCTGAATGTGCAAAATGCATTACACGGTGTCTGACTGGAGTCCTTAGGAACTGCTGTGGTAAAACACAGCAAATAAAAATGCACCACTTTGCAAGGGTTTAAGTGACTAAAAAAACAAAAAATCAAGGTAATGACAACCTTTTGTTTTCAAGTGTCACAGATCCTCTTGAGATAAATTCATCTTCTGGTGAAGTAAAACACAGTTTCTTAATAACAACTACCATAATTATGACAGGTGAATTTTTGAACACATTTAAATTGTACAACTTTTCCCTTTACTTTTCTAAGAGAACAACTCAGCCATCCTAGTCTAAAAGAGAAACCATCTATATAAAACCACATATCATGTAAAATATCTTGATTTTATACCAGATTTACCTTTTCATTCATTTTCTTCATTAATTCCTCGGCCTCTTCTTTTGCAGCTCTTGCTTTTTGGCACTGAGCCTCCATTTTCTTCCTAGTTTCCAGATTACATTCAGCTGTTAAAGCCACCATCTTCCTTTCATATTCCTCTTGAATCTCTTTCTCCATTGCAAGAAACTGCTTTTTGAAAATTGAACTCATCCTCTTCTCCACATGAGGAAAGAGGCTGTGACTTAAGACCATGTTCTTCATCATCACAGCAATCACTTCTTTACATATCTGTGTACGATATGCCTCCAGATCAGCATCTGCCTGCGTCAGGCTGGCAACCTCCAAGCTGTAGAAAGGTAATCAGGACTGTCTGAAACTGTAGATTATAGGAAACTTCTATCAGAAAACAAGGATATCTAGATTCATTCAATACTGGGTAACCAAACGGCAGTCAGAGAAGTGCAGAAATATCACAGCATTTGAATTTATTCATCGTGATAGTAATAATTCATTAAAATGCAGGGTGAGCCAACTTCTACTACAGCAACTTTAATGAAGTATGTCCATTCTTGCATTTCCATTTTAGACAGAAAAAGGAAACACTTCTCTTTAAAACTCAAAACATTCCCTTAGCTTAAAAGCAAACAAAAACCTCCCACATAAAAAAAACCAACCAAACAAACAAAAAAACCAAAACCCAACACTGCTGGGAAGCAGATGAAGTGAGTATCTGAATAGACTACAAATTTCACTGACTTTGTAAAAGTTCTAAACTCACTGACCCATCTACATTGACACACCACCGGTTCATGTTCGGCGCTGGTGTATTCCCTTTTCTGCAGGGAAGAGTGTTTTGATTATGTGCCAATACAAATAAATTAAAATAGTTGGTATGTCTCCATTGAACATTAATAGAGTTACAGAACAGAGATTAAAACCAGAGAGAAATGCATTTTTTTAAAATATGTAATAAATGTCATGTTGTATATGAATACATTCTCATTTAATTAAATTGGAATTATAACTATTCTCATTTGATATACTATGTAACTACTGTAAATTCTATAGCTTTGCCTATTTTGCACTCAATTCAAGATTGGAAAATTAGGTGGGTTTTGCCCCGACACATCAATTTACATGAACACACACCACTGTATGCTTCTGTGTGTGGATTAAGTATACAAGAATTTCTTTGTGACCTACAAAATACACTTTTAAGAGCTTAAATCCATTCTTTTTTCAGTTAGGCTATATTATTGGTTTGATTTGTTACATAGTCAAATCTTAGAACAAACTTCAAATCCACACCAAAGATCTTGGCAAGATTTGCAAGACAGGAGAATGATACTACATTCAGGGTGGTATATATCAAGCATGGACAACACTTTTTTTCCTCGAATAAACTTTCCCTTCCTTATGTAAGCAAATAAAGTTTAACTAAATCAGTGACGTATTATTATCACTGCCCCTCTGTTAAACACAAGAGATGTATTTCCCTCATTTAGAAATCAATGGGATGGAATTTCTTACAATAACTCAAATACTTGAGGTATTTAGGAGATATTAGCTTAAACTATGATAATCTGTCACAAAGAGACAGAGAGATTTTTCTGTGCAGTCTCTCAAAGCCCCAGAAATTCACCGTCTATGACCATACGCGTCAGGGCTGGCTGGTTGCAGCTGCAAAACCTCTTCCATTTCCCCGCCTCTTCCTCCCATATAGGAGCAGGAATCACTGCTGTATGGGGCCAGATCCCTGTGATTGAAACACTGTGTGCCTGAAACATCCTCCACAGTAATTTGAAGATCCTGTAAGAGCTAGTATTTTCTATAGTGTCCCCAAGACAACACAACAATCCAGCTTCTCTGTGCTGTGTACAGATGGAGATGGCAGGACAGTACCTGCAGGTACACTGCCTTCTCGGGTGGTGCTCAGCTACATTTATCATCAAGTTCCCAGGGTGCTGATCTGCCCCCTCTGCTTGGGGAAGAGTCCTTCTTGCTCCAGGACAGTGGGGCAGCCTCAGAGGAGAGGCGACGGCAGGATTAAGGGAACAGGACGCTGAAGCAACACAGTAAGCACTCCAAATGGGCGGCGCAGATGCGTATTTTCTCTTAAGTCTTTTTGTTTACAGAAGTCCTAGGACTTTTGCTGACATAGTGTGGCGGACAGATGAGTGAACATTTGCCTTAAACATTTTTGGTGCATAAGAGGTGCTGGCCCTGCAAAGAACTGGACAACAGCTAACAGCGCATTTGCAGGGTGCTAGTTCATCGACCTCAGGAAGGGTCTCATCGACCCCTGAAACAGTCTCCCTGTGATCACCCAGGATGCACCGAACCTGCATGGAACCGGACCATGCCCACCCCCACACTGCATCATACCCACCACGCATATGCATGAAGTTTCCTGGAACCAGGCAGAGATTCTGGGACTTGAATGGTATAAAAAGGGTAACACCAGAAGCTGGAATGGGACCCCCATCACCAAGAGACTGGAAGAAAGAGGACCAATGGGATGCTGCTGGATCCATGGGTGGTGAAATCTTCTCTATTTGTCTGTCTGTCTCTCCCTCTCTTTCTCTCTCCTCCTCTCTTTCTGACTAGTTCTAAGTAAAACATGCGGCACAGGATTTGTTCATCTAGTTAGATCATTCAGTTTAGTAGCTGTCATTGAGTTACTGTATTTAACCACACACCACGTATTTTGTATTAATAAATCACAAAACTAGTTGGCTGATGTCATTTCACCCTTAATTCAGTACAAGAGAATTACAAACTTGGTCGTTGATCCCAAGGGGAGGTCGGTCGTCCTAACGAGCCCCTTTCGGGTCGCGACGTTACACATAGCCAGCCAGTACTAAGCTGTTTACTTATGACAACTAACTTAAAAAAAAATAAGTGTTTCAGTTTTGTGCAAATGCACTTAACTAAAAACAGGGATCCAGAAAAGGGGAGCTTTATGCTATAAAATCTCCCTAATGACTGTCAGCCAGTGGTAGGAGGCTCCCCTTTGTAGATTCACCAATTCATTATTAGCCTGTAAAATCCAATCCACTGGACTTATTTTTCTCTTTAATTCCTGCTTCAAGTCCAGTAGCTCTGATTTAACTGAAGCATATCTGTCTTCTGTGAGAAAGATCTCACCTTGGTTTTCAAGCATCCCCTAATAGAGAACTAAACAACATTTTAACTAATTGTTCCACTTGATAATTCCTTTAAGACCTAAAAATGGTCACCTTATCCTCAGCTCGAATTCGATTAGTTTCAACTTCCAACTCTCTTTGTTTGCTAGAATAACAAGTTCCTTAGTCATTATTTTTCTGTTCTTCATGCATACACTAAAAGATGATGGTCACAGCACCTACTAACCCTTTCTTACTGTGATGCGAAAGACTGACTTCCTTGTCTCTCTCCCTGGAAAGCAACACTTCACAGCTCCACCACGTTGATACATAGGTCCTAACACAACATTTATTTCTTACTACAAATGCAGGATTTTTTTCAGCGTGATTTGAAAAAAACATTAAGCCACTCCTCAGCCACCTCCTTACTTGTTACTTTTCCAGTCTTCTTCAGCAGCGATCCCAAGAATGAAAGCCAAAACCAAACACCATCACAACATTTCCTACTGTTCTTTCCCTCAGTCTTGCCCCACAGCATTTCTTCCTATTTACAGTCATTACATACTAGACTTGATTTCATTTTGAGCAAGACTCCCATGCTCTTTTTTGCCCACAAAGAGAACTACAGTACCCAACTAACTCCACACCTCAACATCATGATGCCAAATGCAGGAGGAGCAATAGCTGTACTTCACTTGATGCTCATGTGTCAGCAAGTGACTGATGAGGCTGTTAAGATCTCAGGTGTATTCAATCTGCAACTCTCACCCTCCATTTTCCTGGCAGCACATCTGTGAAGAATGCAATGAAGTGGAAGAAGCACATCAACTGTTCCACCGGTCCAAGGATAAAAGCATGGAGAAAAAGTAATTACAAGCCACAGCTCTCCCAGGTCACAACCTGGAAGACAGCAGCCAGACCATTACCTTTTTTCAGTGGTAGCTGAAGAGAGGTTACGTCTGTAAAAATTTGAAATCTACTTTCCATGTGATGTGTTCTGCTTCTGGTCTGCCTCCTCCACACAGCAGCCAGTAGGAGTGAGACAAGCTTTCCACATGGACCAGAAACCTTGCTTCAAGCTCTTACCCCAAATGAGAAGTCGAGGGCAGCCTTAACAAGCTGCATTAACATAGTCTTGGAGTCTTAGATGCCAATAGTCAGTGCAAAACAGGAATCCTGGACATATAATAAACCAAATGCTTTCAGACACAACTCCATCAGAAGAATATTGCTTACAATCATCCAGATTAAATATGTAATGTTTTATGACACGTAGGAGAAAAAAAATCCTGACAGTCTCCGCCTCCTCAAACCAAGGCAGATTTAATAATTTGCTTTAAATGCTCCACACTCTGCTTGTTACAGGTCTTGCATCTCTTCCTAAGCATATTCAGCATAATAGAAACATGAAAGCCAATGAAGTACAGGTAACAGATGGCAATCTATTGATGAAAAAGATCAAAGCTTCTGTTGGACAAAGCATGCAGAGAAGGATGAGGACAGTACAGAAGGTAGGTGGTACAAAAGTATGCGTGGACGAAAGGTGAACAGACACATAGAAAATGAAACTGCAAACAGCAAGCATAAAGATTTTTCACTCACTTGAAGAGGAAGAGGATTTAAATATACGCCAGAAAATATCTAGGAGGGAAGAATCCCAGATGCCAAACACAGAGAAGCAGAGAGTGCCTGAGCATCTGATGTCCTCCACAGACCTAATAAAAGAATACAGGAAAGCAGGTAGGGTCAGGAAAGAAACAACTATAGTTAATTTAAAAAAAAAAAAAAAAAAAAAGAAAAAAAAGACACACCATAAAAAAGGAAACCTCTCATTAACTACAAAATAATTGTGTCTTTAAGTCATCTTATTCAAATTAGATGCCCACAGAGGGAATTTTTGAACAGGAGAATTAGTAACTGCTGAATTTAAGAGTCCTAAAATGAACTAATGGCTTTCTGACACATTTTTAAAACGAATTCAGAGTTTGCAAAGATAAGGTGCCACTGTGACAGAACTTTCTGAAATCTAAAGGGGAGAGAAACATCAGACAAACTCCCCTTCAGTGACATTTTCTCACCAAAACAGAAAAACCTGTCATTTTCAGAAGACTCATCCCTCATCTGCAAACGGTAGCCAACTAGTAGCATACATATTACAACAGCATCCAGAGGAGACCGGAGCCCCGTGGTAGCAGTTTCTGTAAAAGCATCTCTTCGTGATAACAATGCTCCCAAAAAGCATGTAATTTAGGGCCATTTATGGACAGTTTGTCTCCACTGTCCCAGACACCCCGCTGCAGCAGTGATTTGGAGCACCACGGCACAGCAGCTGCACCATCTCCTGTTGGGGAGAGGAATACAGCCAGGGAAGGACAGACGGACACACAACCACCCCCAGCCTGGTGGCACTCACGGCTACTGAGCCACAGCAGCACACCTCCTGCACCCATGGGGACAGTGCCAACGGGACAGCTGCAGTCAGGAAGGGAAAAGGAAGGAAAAAAAAAAGAAGGTATTATAGTCCATGTTGTCTTGTCACACTTCAAAGAAGTGAAGATGGAGAGAGGGTCAGACACGGAGAATCACAGAGCCAGTAAACAGCACCTGCAGTGCCGGCTTTAGTAACAGTAAGCAAAGAAAGCCAATTCAAGTATAATGGGCATCAAAGGTCTTCAGCTGCAGATGTGGTTTGTTTCCTAAATCATCCATCTATTGAGGGGTTAGTAATACAATATCAATAAGTTGGGCCGTGTGTTGTTTTGGTTTTCGTGGGTTTTTGTTGTTGGCTTTTTTTTTTTTTAAAAAGTACCATATCAATACAGACCCTGTGTGCAGTGCTGTAGCTTCCTCCCTTCAGCCTCTACCTCCTTTTTTCCCTCCTCTGCTTCCCATGCTCTCCCGTTGGGTCCAGTCACAACAGAGACCACAAACACTTTGGGGCCAGGATTTACACAGACTGCAGCACAAGAAGGCACAAACCTTAGCAGGAGACCAAAACTGTGCTGAAGTAGAAGCAGAGGTAACAGCATGAGGTATAAATGGCCACCAACAGCTACCAACTGCCCAAATCCAAACTCTTCAGCCCTCCCTTGCTGGAGCAGGGCATGTTGTCTTTCCCTGGTCGCTGTCAGGCTGGGTGCAGCCCACTTGTGTTAGAGGAGGTCTGAAGATGCTCTATGCTACGCTAGTAGTTTTACTGGCCTGCAACCAGCTCTGAACTGGAGGAGTTCATCCATCAGTCCTGTGACACACAGCTAAGTGTAAACTCAGCACAGCTCAAACATGAGAATACCATCTCTTGGTATTCACTTGGATAAGTCACAGGTTAAGTTTAGCTTTCCAGAAAAGTCAGAATGCTGACAAAACCAGAAATAGGATTCTTATGATATATAGCCAATAAATAAATAAATAATTCCCAAAATTGAAAAAGATGATAAATTGAGCTGACAGACCAGCAGCTCTTCAGAAAAAAAAAAATTATTCATGAAAACCTGCCAAAAGTCTAAGCACTAGATTTGGCAGCAGTTTCACTATCAAATTTCTTTAACTCTCCACAGCAATATAAAAAGAGTAAAGGGATTTCAATTCTTAAATTAATCTGCTTAAAAAACATTTGAAAAATCCTGCATTTAAGAGACTGAAAGTCTCTGCTTTGATTGCAAGAAGAACAAAAACTGAAAAATCAGTGTTCTTCTGTAAACTAATTTAAAAAATACAGCTAGCTACAAATACAACTGTTGCAACAGAGCTCAGAAAATGCTATTTCCCTGAAAAACTACTATGCAAAAAGAGCATAAAAAAGACTCCAGTCCTGCTTCCAGTGAAGTCACCACACATTTTACTATTGATTTTAAAAGTTTCAACTTCAGCCTGGATACTAACAAAAGCATAAATAAACATTATGACTATATGCATTATGCATTGATGCCTGAGGAGCTTCCAACTTTCCTGTGATCTGCTCAGATTCTTCTGATCTACTCAGATGGGCTGAGTATTCAGACGACAGAAACAGTAGGAGATATCAATCTTCTTTCAAAATTATATGGAATAAAGCATCACTAACAGCACTACTTTCAAAAGCTGACTGTTTTTTAGATGAGATAAATTGTTCTGGGTGGACAGCAGAAATGACCCATGTAATTCTGAACACGATGTCTTCATAGTTAGCCAACATCAAAGTGCCATTTTTTAGATAAAAAAAGACATGTATTCATTAATTTCAAATTACTTCTTCTCTTCAGTTCCCCTGTCCTATGGATTCCTATCACGTATTAAGCATTTGAGTTTCTCTGATGGAAAAAAAAATGTATAGTTTACACACTTGTCAAGTTTACAACAGTATTCATAACACAGAACTACAAATGCAGTGTTTGGGGTTCATTCCATGTGTATTCACTGTATCTCACTGTTATATCCATGTGGTTATTATTTATTGTTGTATTCCTGCATTATACACATTGCACAAAAACAGAGCAACGAATATGCCTTCCCTTCAAAAATTCTAAAATTTCAATTACACTTTGTAGAAGTTATGAAATACAGAAATTTAGCACCTCAGGGTTTTTTGTACTAACATTGTAACTATTTCTCACCATTTTCTACATAGGAATTCAAGTCTGGTTGTTATGACAATGTGATCTTTTATTCTTATTTTGCATTTGAATTCAGCGTTAAAAGAAAAAAATCACATTTGCTCCACAGCAAATTAAATTGAGATGTACAGCAAGAAATTTACATTTAGAAAGAAAAAGTGAACTTCTAATACGGTAGTAAACTGTTTTTGACTTTTCTGCCAAGGCTCTCTGGAGACAGTTTGATCCTGTTCTCTAGTACACTGGCCTCAATGCCCTCTACCATAGGAAAAAAAAAAAAAATCAGCTGCAATGCATACATATTACTTAGTTATTTCTGCAAATAATTGGCAGTATGTATTGTCTATCAGCAAGCAAGTTCAAGTTCAGCTAGAGCTTTGACAAACTCAAGGAAGCATAGCTGTAGAAAATGAAGATGAAAAAGAAAAGTTGTAGTAGTGGAAAGCCATTTAAAGAAATCAAGTTGCCTTTAACATATCTGTATCTTCTGAGACTGTGAGCATGGTCAGACTTCACCACATTGGACACAAACCCAAACTGCTCAGCTCTCCTCATATTCTGTTCTAGACATACAGAAAAAAAGACCCACAACATTTTGGAACGTGATCTTCTAGTGCACATGTCAAATATTCAAATCATATAGCTTCTTCTCATTAGCATTCAATGCCAATGGGCCAATATTCAAGAATATACACAGTAAGGAACCTACTGAGAATAAAAGCCAAGCTATTTTGCTGCATAATGTACATCAAGGATATGACTTACTAAGACAAAAATCACAAAATGAGTAACTAAGCAGCTTCCTTACAAAATATTTAAAGTATGTTTTGCTCTCTAGCCAACCCTCCTGACACTGCAAACTGTCTACAATCCAAAGATGTCCCTGTCCATAAATATTGAACACATGCTCCTCGTGTATTTGCTAAACAATTTGGCACTGTCACTTTGTAAAAGACATTAACTATTACCATAGCTTTACGTCCTAAAGAGGACAAAAAAAATCCTGTGGCTCTTAATTTTCCAAGTAATTTTCTCATTTGTGTCTCGACAAAAGGACAAAGCACCTGAATGACTCCAACCGTGTTTATTACCACGTTTCAATGAAAAAAGAATATAGCAATTATGTTGGCAAGCTTATATGAATGCCATGTACAGAAAATGACACATAGCTGCACCAATACATGCAGAAGGAATTAACAAACTAGCATAAAAGCAAGTTGATGTTGGTTTGTTGAAAACATCTAAAGTATCAAAAGCTCTCTAACAAAAGCCCCCATACTTTTGCCTGTCCAAATAATAAAGCACAGGATTATGATGATAAAATTCATATTGTTGTACATAAGACATGAAAAAATTGTGCTCAAAATACAAGCCCAGTGCTTATCCTCAGTATACTGCCACTCCTATGAGACAGAACAAACCTCATTCCTCAGTTCCTTACAGAAAACACAACTATTCTATTGGGTGACACTAAATGTAATAAAACAAAATGCAACGTTGTTGAAAAACTGATCATGACCACAATTAGAAAAATTACAACATTTCATTCAAGCACAGAATCCATTCAAATTGACTGCAATTATCCATTAATGAATTACAAATGCACCATCTTTCTTTTCTTCATTATGTTTTAGAAACCACTACCCTTAAAACAGGCAATTCTGTAAAAAGAATTACTTCATTCTAGTTTTAGCCTAGATCACGGTCATAGAAGCTCCTAAGGCAGTGGTAAAGTATTTTATCTTTGGAATCAGCTGAAAATCTCAATAATGTACAACAGTTTATGAAGTATAAGACTAAAATGAAAACTTTAAGGAATACAGATCAGAAATTAAAGGACTGCTTTGCCTCAACTTGCAGAATGAATAAGGAACCAACATTATGAGATGAGAAAGCATCCTAAGCTAAATATCAAAGTGTTAACAATGAGAGATAAAACAAGGAGTGTATTATAGCTACTGAAGAAAGTAGAAACAATATGTCATGTATCTAATATAGGTGTTAAAGTAATGCTGTAGTCTTTTTGACCAACCAGCCTGCAAGACTGGGATTCGTCTCACCCACCTCCAGAGCCCTACAGCTGAGCTAATCAGCCCAGGCTCCAGGCTTTAGTGTCAGTGGCCACAGCAGCTGTACCACTCATTTTTGTAAGTCTACTTTGGGATGAGAACTATCATATCCTAAAAGTGCCCTTTTTCACCCCTGAGTTAAAAAAGGGAACTCGGGGCAACTTGGTGCAGGAGTTCACATTGCAGAGAACCTCACTGAGTCAGATAAACCGCACCACCAGTAAGAGAGAAGAGGAACAGGAATACACATATTCAATGAGTGCCAATAAAAAGAGGGAAAGAATACAAAAAAACATGCTAAATGCATCTGTGTGTCACCTCCTAATAGTAAATGAAGCAGAAGGTCCAGTTTAAAACCACAAGAAATGAGAAGAATTGGGATAATCTAAATAGGGATTAGGAAGCATCCATTGCTAATAGGTAGAGGGTGATTTGAGCTCTTCACAGTAATGTCTATCACCCTTTCAATCATCTTTCATAGCAGGAACCACTGTAACTCTGGATACCTTTGTGGCCCATCTACTGTCCTCAACCTGGAAGAAGGAAAAGATAACTCAGAAAGTGAAGAAGGTTACTGACTGTTTGCTAATGGGCATCTATTTTATTCACTGCAATGCTCTACCTACTCAGAAACTATGAGGAAAGAAGCAGAAGGAAGAGAGACATTTGTGAAAACTGCATAAGAATATTAAAAAACTTTAGCCCCTAGATACATACTCAAACTAAGAAATGAATCCTGTTTTATACGTTTAGAAATAATTCAGTTATAAAAATAATCCCATCCAAAGGTCTGCAAGAATATTTACCTTTCTATATCGTGACGTATCTGGAGATAGTCCAGCATTTCTTTTTTTTTTTTTTTTTTTTCAAACTAGTTAGATATTCACTGCCCCTGAAATTAATTAATACTAAAGTGAATTAAAAAATGTTTGATCCTATTCTTCTTAATATTCACAACTGATTTTCAGGATAAGTTTTCTCAAAGCTTTAGTTGCTATATAGTTATAAAAGCAAGGACCAAGGTGCAATTTACAGAGATAAGTATCCCATTTATCAAGGAAATGCAGGAAATAATGCTGTTAGTTACCCTTTAAGAAAGAAAACCACTTCCATAGTCCTGTATCTTTTCCCCTTCAGCTTCTACAGATTTTATAGTTGCATAACACTGCCTGTAACCTGACTTGCCAGGAGCTAACGGTAAAACTGAACAAACAAAATCTGCTGTGTCTTCACATCAGACCTTTTTATCAAATTCAGCTGAAGAACAGATGACCTTTAACAGCAGCATGTTTCTGTCAAACAGCCCTGACTGGCCTTTCAACAATATCAAGAGAGTTTCTCTGCTCTACCCAGTGGTCCCCCCAATTGTAGATGCGTGGTATCCTTCTGGCAGCACTACTAACTGTCACTCCGTAGACTCTGATCCAGGTGTTTCCAAAATATGCTGCTAAACAGCAATGCTGGCACCCAGCAGGGGCTCCCTTTTCTAGGACAAAAGCCACCCTTTTGAAGGCAGAATGCGTTCAGCAATAGTAGAATACACCCTTTCAACATCTTCTTGTACATAGAGAAGTTTCCCTTTACTTAGTGAACCAGAGAGACACAAAACTAGATGTTCATTTGGATTGGAAAACTTGCATGCCTAAGGCCTAGATGGAGCTGTGACTTCTACAGGTGAAGCAATATGAAATATGATGATTTTCAGTTCCCACAGACGGCTATTTAATACAGTTAAAATACCTAAGGTAGTGCAGTCATATGTGTAAACAGACACTATGAAAAAAAGTTACAGGGCAGATACTCAAAACATATTCAAAGGTTCAGTTGATGATAAATGTAATAAATATGATGTAATAGCAGTGAATTCTTACTCTTCTAAAGCCTGAAGCATGTTCCCAGATTCTTCAAAGAAGAGAATATCGATGATTTGGTCATTCATAATTATATCTTCACTAAAGAGATCGCCTGTATTAAACTGTGAATGCTCCAGTTTGTGATTTTGGCTGAGTTCATGCTGTATCTCCTTAAAAAAAAAAAAAAGAAAGTAAGCTTGAGATTATAAAAAAACCATACAATGAGTGTCTGATCTAATTTTACTGCAGGTAACTCTGGGCGCGAACGTTCCTACTTATCATCCAACTGTACAACCGGAAAAGGTATAAAGAGATTGTGCAATTCAGATATGTATCTGAAATCAAATACACTACTTTTGTTTCAGGCTGAACTTTTTGTATATAACTGATCTGGAACACAAACAAAGAAACGAATGCAGAAGACAGAAGACTATACATTGACTTCAGTAGGGTTGTGAAAGCCTTCTAGGAGGTTATCTTCCACTATAAACTTTCTAGGCCAATTTTTTTTTTAATTACTGTGGTATACAAATTATATATGGCAGGATTACAGTATTATGAGATGAATAACATGAAAAACTAATCCTATAAATGATGGAAATGACTCAGTTCGCAGTTCAGTAAGATTCCCTTAAAACTGAGGGCTAATAAAATTACTGTACAAAAACCTCACAATAAATATCTGATGTTAGGCCAACACTGGCCATTTTTTTCACACTAAATATCGGATGTTAGGACAACACTGGCCATTTTTTATGATTTCATTATCACAGCTTTTTCCGTAAAAAGAAGGCACACATTTTCCATTTAAATGGATTACTTTTTCAGACCTACAAGAAATAAAAATTGTTGATGGAGTAATTTTCAACTGCAGAAAATAAGGCTGGAAGCGATTTGTGAGCTCCTCTGATCAGTCCAGAGGGATGGGAGATCCACTACTGTCCGAGCAGAAAAGGGGTTCAAACCTCTGAGCACATCTCTCTTAGAGGACTGCTCCAGTCACTGGAATATTCTGATTGAGGTCTCTAGCTTCCTCCCACTGAAGTTGCTCCACTTCACATAAATACATAAATAATTAATAGAAGCAAGGGCTGGAACTTGGGCCAACTTGATGAATATTTATCAGACTCTGCATTTTCTCTCTCTGTCCCAGTACGTACTGTAATACTTTCTCCAAACTGGCACAGCTTGGATAAAGAACATTGAAAATGCTCCATCCCCAAACTCAACTGTTTTGCTTAATCACTTAAGAGATTAAAGCACATCCAAGCAACTAAGAGACCTAAATTCAAATCCTTATTCCTGATAATCAGAAATAGAATTTGGACCCAAGTTTTCTGTGCTTGAGATGAGTGGTCTACTCCGTGGGCAACTGTTTATAACCCACCAAGATCCTGCCTCTCATTTTGAGGGACAAAGAGGAGAGGAAGAAAGGATGAATATGAAAAGAAACTAATAGCCAAAGGGTAATCTCACTCCAGTCTGAAGCTAACATCCAGGTACTGGCAACAGTTCTTTTGATCAGATTATCTCTAAATCCAATTGCGCCGAAGATTAGAGGTTGTAAAGATTACATTACCTGCGAAGCCACTTGGTGGCTTTTTTATCTTCAAAAACTCTTCAGACGATCTGTATCAGTTCGCAAATTATACCAGCAGATATGATCAATGAAAAATTCAAATAAAGTACCGTTATGGACAGTATGACTCACCTGGTTTTTACTATGGAAACTCCATTTTAATATTCGGGTTCGGTAAACAATGAAAAAAACAGCACATGTCAATACAAGGGAAACAAAAAAAGCAATGAAGAACCCTGAAGCATGGATGGCATGGCTGTACGAAATCTGAAATTAAAAGACCAGATTATTAAAACTACATTTTAAATAAAGATCAGACTCAAAGATGGTAACTGTAAGCAACATAGTAAATTATTTTTAAATGGCTTCACACAACTTCAGGGTTTCTCAGTACTAAGGTATAATTACTACATTTTAATTAATATTTTCAAATAAGTGTCCATTTTCCATAGGTTTTCAAGTCAGCATGGTTTGTTATGTTCACCTAGTCCAAATTCCTCTGTAACTCCAAGCAACAGAACTCCCACAGATTTAATTTTAGGTGCTGTGACTTTTGGGTGTCCTGTACTTAAGAGCCTGTTTTCCAGTGTTGTCAAACTCTCCTAAGTCTCGTTGAAATTGATGGCATTTGATGTTGCTCAGAGGCTCTGAAAAAATCAGTCTCATGTTGGCTACCTTTAATTAATGGCTATTTCTCGATTCAATAAAACTGAGTAATCATCATAGCAAAAAAGTACCAATATGAGTTCAGAATAAATATGTAACTGACAGTTGACAAAGCCACTCAATTTGTGTGCACCCTTGCAGTTTCTGCATGAGCCAGAGTCAGAAAAGAACAGCAGGAGCACCGGAACCACGAGCCAGCCAACAACTTTGTAAGTCTTTCACTTTAGCTCTTAATTTAATCTTTAAAATGAATTGCATTAAAAATTAATTTTTACTTCATGCTCCATGTAGCAGAAGTTAATTCAGTGTTTGTTTAGCTCTTTTGAGATCTTTGGATGAAAAACACAGCACAGCTATTAGTGTACTGTTTCACCACAAACTAATCACTCTGCTGGGGCTAGAAAGTGTAAATAATTACATGCTGCTTGCAAGCTGGGCTTGGTCATCTCTTGGAGCAGAAACCCGATAGCGTTCTATGGAGTCAGTAGTAATTCTGCATAGGATGAGTTAATCAAACGTGGTCCACAATTTGAAAAGGATTTATTTCAATTTAACAGTAGAATTTTATCCTTTTACTGCCTAGTTTTTCTTTCTCTGATATGTTTTTGTACACTGAAAATCTGCCACATCTCTAACCAAAAAGGAACTGCTTCACGTTAGCCTTGTTTCACAGGCTCGGCTCCTCAAAGCTGCTGGAGATGCTCAGCGCTCACTGATTTCAACATGATTTCAGTTGAATTAGGCAACGATGTCAGTATCAAGGAGATCATCAAGACATTAATACAAGCTACTATTTTGCACTTGCACAGTTCCAAGAAGATCTGAGGTTTACTTCTCAGTATTGTACATGTAGAATCAACAATTGCTATGAGTGACAGAGGTATGCTTGGTTTGTTTTTTTGCTTTGTTTCTTAATGTGCTTAGTCCAAAATAATGAAACCCTTGAAGCACTTTGAGGTTCGCTAAAATATTTTCGGACCAAGTATTTATCTGAGCAAGCCAGCCATGTACTGAATTCCTTCTAGTATCTTTCAATATCCTTAAGTTTTAAACAGAAGCAAGACGTTAATTTCCCGGTTCCATGTGTAATTACCAACACATTCTCTGAATGTTTTTTCTTGATGTAGCTTCCTACTACTTCGGCCAATTGCTTCAGTTACGCTCCCCTGTACCATGGCCAACCACTAAGGACACTCAGGACATCTACATCAGTGTTGGTACCAGCTCTCTCCTCCTCTGACTCTGCACTGCCCCCCACTGCCATGAGCTCAGTTAAAGCTGCATCACTTTGCATCAAAGTATCTTCCATCTCTAAATTTACTGAAAGATGATTACGTAAATATTAAATAAGTCCCTTCTCTCACCCAGTGTTTACTCCCTTCACAGATCAAAAGGGTTTAGCTCATACCCCTTGAACAGGCATAGAACCAACAAAACAACTGTGTGTGAGTTGGAGAAAATGCACTTCCTTTTAAGTCAATCTGCTGTCCCCAGCTTCTCTGGTTGCACTAGGTAGCCAAGAGGGAATCATAGAAGGCTTCTCCTTCAGCTCTGCCACACCAAGACTCTGCCTGAAGTCTCACCACTTTCAAGGAACAGGAGATGCTGTAGATAATACTTAGGAAAAGAAATGCTGCTTTGGATCCACGTCATCATTTTGTCTGAATTCACTCATATTTGTCTAATTTCCAAGCAATCTGTGAAATTCAGGGATCTCTCTGGCAGGACAGCCAGTCTGCATCAGGGCAGGCAACACAGTATTTTTCGTAACCCACAAAATCATCTTGTCACTGGCAACCAAGCACTTTCTTCCAGCGGCGCAGAAGAGAAAATCCACAGGGTTTGTGAAACTTCAAAGAACAGCACAGTAGCCAAGTGTGCAAGCAAACCATGTGAAGGCTGACAAGACCAACTTATGTAGTCATGGCAGTGCCATGCTAACTAATTCGTCTCTTTTCTGCCCGCAAAGTCAACATTTAGTATCCACGTAGTCACACATGTGTGTTGGCTTTACCACACCCATGAACAGGTTTAAATAATGATTTTTAATAAATAAAATCTGAGATTAGGAGCATTTATGACAGCTGAAGATATGGATGAAATACGATACATCACGCCTTTTTCAGCTGATCATAATTTCCTCACACAAACTGATTTCATTCTGAAACACCTTATGCTTGGCCACAGCTCGAAGGCAAATATTACGTATGTGAAACACAACATGTTCTATAATTTCTAAGCTTTATTTTTCAAAACTGAACAGTATTCTCCACACACCTTTACCACACATTTTAATTATAAAATCTTTTCATTTAGTAAGTTCAAATGAAGCTGAGCCAATTTTACGTAACTATGGAATAGTCCCCAAGAACTTGTTGAGGTCTAACTATCAAGTTCAAGTTGGAAAAAACCCCACATTATAAAGGTTTTAAGTATAGTAATAGATTGCAGGAATTTTCACGGTGGGCTGAGATCATTGTAGCTTACAGCCTTAGTTTAGACATCACCAACTGCTGCAGATGAATTCACACTGAACTCTACAGAAAACCATTCATGAAGTTATTTTTCTAACTCAGTTAGCTACTGCATGGCTTACACCTTTAAGGGTAAGAGTTTCCAAAAAATACATTTATAGTAATTCCAACCACAATTCTTAGCTATACAAATGTCCAATCCTTTTAAATCTTACTAGCTCTTTATCCAGGAACAATGAGTTCCCTAGCTTATGTATAGTTTTACTTTATAACATGTTTAATTCTGGCTTTCATTTTAACAGAATGGACACTTGATCTTCAATTATGAGAAAGCCAAGTCTGGACTTATACCCGTTACACTAATAGAGGCTAAGAGGGCAAGAGATACCCAGCAAAAGAGAATACTGGAACAAGAGGCCCCCGTGCTCAATCTCCAAATAGACTACTGATTTTAAAGGTGGAGAGGAATTCATGGGACAGGCCCATGGAAGGAATAAGTCCTCAGGACCTCTTCAGGCAAGACCCATTGACACCAACTTTATATTTCAAATGATACAACCATGGCAAAAAATGTTTTGGAGTGAAACAAACGGTTTTCTTCTGCCTGAACACAAATAATCTCAGTGTTCTTGCCAACCAAGCCACAGGTCCTTAAAAAAAACAGATCCCTTGCAACACAGCAGCCTGTCAAGGTAATGAGGAGTTGAGGGAGAAAAACAAGTTTGATGAAAAGATTACTCTAGCAATGAAACTGATGGATGCTGTGGGGAGTTCTGTAATAAAAAATTATCTAGAAGAATAACACTGTTTGCTGCGATCAATGTAATTTTGAAGGTTTATTTGGCCTCTCAAACCATGTTAATTTAGAAGAAAAGAACATAAAGTCGTATTGGAAGGATGACTAGTCAAAAAAACAAAAAGCAGACATAAACTATTCCTCTCTTACTGCAGTTTTATTTCTCAGGATCCCCACACAGTTATTTTCTGATTTCTCTATCAGCATGATACAGAAACCCTTTCTCAATAGCTCGAGGATAATTCCACTCTTCTGGGAAGGAAAAAAGCTTTCTCATGGTAGCTAGGCATAGGAGCAGGTGAGCATATTCCTCATTGCAGTTCTCTGTTTCTGGACAATTCTTCAAATCAAAAAGGATGGTTAGGAACATAATGGAAGTTTGTAGATTTTTTCTATATTAAATATTGCTGCTTTAAGACAACAAAGACCCCCTATCTTGACTCCTGTTTCCTTCCTCTTAAAATCAGAGAAGGCAGAACTCATGTATGATTAATAGCCAACAGCTGAGTGTTGAGATGTAAGTTCATAAGTACATCCGTAACTCCGAGGATTTAGTTTAGATTGTACATAAATTTAAAGAGAAGAGTCAACATAACACCAAATCACAGAATTTACCTTGGTCTTTTCTTCCTCAGTTATGGTAAATGATGCTGTCAATGATACAAGATGTGTTTTATTCTGAGAGACACAAAAATATTACATGTATTAAAAAAATGAGCAGAATCCACTGGCAAACATCCCAGAGTCTCTAGAAAAACCTCTCCTTAGAAGATAAGCTATACTTCTCACTAACCTTCAAGCTCAAATAAATCTGATTGGAAAATGCAGTGTACTTAGGGGTAACACTAACAGACGTGGAAGCAGCTGCTTTGTGGGACATGCTCCCCTTCTAATCACACAGAAGCATATTGTGATGCTCACAGAATTACATCTTTCTGTGCCCATAAAACCTGAGTTGTCTGAAAATGCACAGAACAGGAGCCACAGTCAGTGCATATGTCTCTACTTTTACTCCCCAAGTTTTTTAAGTCTTGCTCTCTACCACTTCAGTAACACTCTCATGAACTTTGAACACTTTTTCCTCTAAAACAAAGGGTACAGCAGTTGAAATGAAAATACATCTGCAGGTTCTAATAAGATGCAATTATGAAAACCACAGAAAAAGTATCAAGCCACGTTTAAGAATGGTAAAATTTTACTTTGGAAGAAACCATTTGTCCTCTCTCCTTAGTCCTGTCTCCTACTCAAAGCCTGGCTAACTCCAGCATTAGACCAGTTATCTTGGAGCCTGGTGCAACTGAATTCTCAGATATCAGCAAGGATGGAGATTCCTTAGCTTCTCTGAAAAATCTCTTTCAGAGCTTCATGGCTCTTATACTAAAAAAGTTTCTTCCTTATGAGCAAGGAGGTTTTCCTTTACTGCAAGTTGTTTTTTGGTAAAAAAGAAATTATTTTCTGACAAAAATATCACAAAACTTTCAAACTTTCACAGACTACAGGAATACACACATAAGTATGTGGAACACCATTATATCCAGGATACATAAACAACTGGAGAGAAATACAAAAAGTAGAGAGAAAAGCTACAGGACAACACACAAACATAGTTCACCTATTTAAGGAGGTCTAGGACTTCCTAAGCTATAAGGAGTAACTCGTGTATTTATAAATTCACGGTAGAAAATTAGAGAGGCTAAGAATTTAATTTTACCACATGCAGGCCTCATTGCTTAGGTAGACAAGAACCACCTTGGAGACTTTTTTTTTTTTTTTACAAAAACCGTGAAAAGTAAAATAAAATTGTAAAGGAAATACCTGTGATGAACTCCTGAAAGTTAGCTTTGCAGGCAGTGTCAAGACCCGGCCATCCCACATTTCTTTTGCATCAAGAAGTGCAGAGTAGCTGACTGCAAAGTGTTCTCCACCTGTTAAAATAGAGGAAAAAAAACCCACCCGATTGTGTAGATTAAGCAGGTGAGGTACATCTGCCAGTGCAACAATGGCCTCTAAGCAATTGCATCTGCATTTTCTTAAACAGAACAGTAGCTACACAGAGTTGAAAACAAGCCAGTACAGTTGCACATCTCTTTTTACACAAGACTGGGTGTGAATCTCTGAAGAGTTGAGCACCCAGCTGAGCTCAGCTGCAGTTACAGATGTTTGCAAAATTTGAAAAGCAAGTTCAATATGAATAAAACATCTGAGGAGCTTTTTAGGTTCCCCTTTAGACTGTACTTCCTCACCAGCAAAAGTGTTCTCCTAGGAACCAAGCTGCACTAAGTTTACAACGCTGACTTCAAGGGAATTCAGCAGGGGAGTCAGCCAGTCTACCAGCATAGTCCAGAGGGGAGGGATATGGATATATTTGCTCTGTCCCAGGAAAATTTCTCAAAGATCCCTGGGGAAGGCTTGGGACAGCACTAGAGCTTTTTCTTGTGACACAGCAGATGCCCCACGTACAGAGTAGACAGTTCGTGGCCACATGAGCCCAGCAACATTCTTTGTATCTGCTGCCTCTAAGAACCCAAGCAAATTTCGCCCGGGATGTGGAAACTGCATTAAATGATGCCTCAAGCTACTGAAAAGCATAGTGTTTTGACTGATACTAAAACTCAACATGAGGTATTTAAAAATATTTTTTTTATGAAATGGACAACCTACATTATAACCACTAACTGGCTGGTTCTCTTCCTG
>NW_009613598.1:21462-39517 GCF_000690535.1 Cariama cristata
GCCAAACAGAAATCTGACTGAGATTTCAGCTGAATTTTGATTCACAGTGCACTGGAGCACTGAAAAATTATTACGGCTAACATGCAGCATGACACTACATAGGTCAGTGTAGGCATAGCCTTTCTGTCCAGCCCTAGTGGCAAGCTACGGGCTGAGTCCAGGACTGATACAGTAATGACCAAACCTTAAATTATGCAGAAATCTGTTCTGCTGGATTTTCGTCCACTTCAATATTCTTCATGCTGATTTGTGCACCATACATGAGCTGGAAAAGCTAGCTTCAGTTCCAGATTCAGTAATTATAAATAAAGTAAATAACTGCTCCAAATTGGTTTACTAAATCAGCTCTGCAAACCATTTTTTCTGTTCTTGCTCAGGGATCATTCTTTCTTACGAACCCTCTGTTGAGAGGAAGCAATTGACATTTTCAAAAAAAACAGCCCTGTAATCAGTACCACTACTCAAACTGCTGTTATTAGAAATGGAGTCTGGCTAGCCATTTACAATCAGACAGCAGCCTCAGTCCTACTTATTTCCCTTTCCTATTTGGAAATCTTTCACCAATAAAACATGTCATAACCCTAGATAATTCAACCATAAACAGATAGCACTGAACATTTGTGAAGCTCCAAGAGAAATATCATGACTCTCAAAAGCAAGCTGCTAATTTTCCATGAGCTTGTGCTTAGGAAAAAGGAGATGAAGAAATCCAAGAAAGGTAAAATTTTATGAACTTGCAATGATCCAACTGCTACCAAAGGAATAGATTGACTCTAAGAGTGGAACATGTTTATCTCTCTATTATTTGCTTTCATTTTATAATTTGCTCAGTTTGGGGAGAACAGATACTGAGAAGAGCTGCCTTATTTCTGATGAATCACCTTGCCTGCTTCCACAGCCTTTTGCAATTCCAATGCACCTCAATACCTCAGCAAGCCAATCTGCCATGCTCAGCTGAAGAAGGAAGACACATCAGATATGATTAAAATAGCTTGTGCAGCAGCTTTAAAAAATATCCAAAATGAACAAATACTATCATGAAAGCCTCTCATTTTGAAGGCAGTGACCTTCAGAGAGTACAGGGGCTTATTTTTTGTTTGTGGAAGATCAGAAGCAGTTCAAAGGTGGAAGTCAAAATGTGAGTTAATAGAATTGTAAACTGGAGCACGAAACCTTTCGCGGTTTTTCACCTATGTTAACTGATAATCGGAGAATTTACACCACCAAAATAAATAAATAAATAAAATTATTTGAATAGATGCTCTTCCACATGTGTAATCAGTGGTACTTCCCTGCAGATTTTGTTACCTTGCAAGAATCTTTTCCTGTAAATCTGTATGCCATCTGTGGTCTTATTACCACTGTTTTTTAGAACATGTAGACCAGTGATATTGTCCAGGAGGATAAGATCTGTAATGTTTGTTGAGAGCAGCGCATTGGTGTTATTAATCAGAAGTGTAATGTACGCAGTTTGAGGGTCATGTTCGACATCCACCTGAAAACAGAAATACTAGTATTAATGGCACAAAACAGCTGTATGTGCATCTTAACAGAAAAATTCATAGCCTTGATTACTAATAAAAGTTCATTATATGTGTAAACTTATTTTCTGAAGGCATTCTGAGCGACCTGAAAAATGGCACTACACTCAGTTTGATCTCAAACTCCCAAAGATATTTTAATCTTTGGTATGTCAAGCTGTTGCTTGGGGACAAAGGGACAGAAAGCTTGAAGTTGAAAACCCAGCTCATGCACAGCCAGAAGTGAAAACAAGAATCTGAATATCCCTGTGATACTTCATACCACACAGAACTGGACCATAACTTTATAACCAGAGTTATGTGGAAAATCCTTAACTTTGAACTTCTATACCATAAGGATGTTTCTTTCACAAGCTGCCCTCGCTGCAAATTCATTCTCTCCAAGCAGTTTTGGCCTCTATGTTACTTTTTTCACAGCAACCACAGTCTCTGAAGGGTGCCGGCTGCCTTGATTCGCCCCTCCCATGGGAGGGCTGATGGAGCCAACAGTGGACTTGGGAGTTCACAGCTCTGCTTCCATTTAGTGGCAAAGTTCATAAGCTAATCACTAATCTCTAGCAACATGCACTCACATGGTTTTATTTATTTACTCCATTAGACTGTTAGTTCTTATTGAGTAATTACAATGAAATTATTTTGAGCACAGAGTTGCTTACTGACCTCTCACCTGCCAAATTGCCTTCCCCTATTAACTTATATTAAACCAGAATCATCTAAAACTTTATCAGGTCCATAATATGCTGGTGTAAAGTATAGCCATGATGGTATATCAGGCTTCTAATAATGACACCTAATTAACACCTGTTCAACTGACTGAAGTATGATTCAGGCCAAGCCTTTCTCTTTTTTCCTCCTCCTTTTTACAAAATGTCTACTCTGTATCTGGACACCAGCAAATACAAACAATAAAGCAGCCCCCACAGAAATGAGTTCTAAAAATACGAAATGTGACAGACTTTGGAAATCACACAGGAGTTCATGGCAGCCACAGGGTTCGACACATGTAGTTACGATTTCAATGTGCACCATTGATCTCTGCATTTCATACTAATTCAGTTTAGAAACAGATTCCAGTTTTAGGATATCTCATGAATCAAGGAAAAGAAACAGTTTATTGAAATTATTATTGCTTAGTTTGCATTTTTCTATTTAAGTGACAATAATTAAAGTACTGATTAAGATTTGAATAAATCAGCTTATATAACTAACTGTCCTCAGTATACTACACTAAATTGTCCGAACTCATTACAGGAAGTCCAACCTCAATTGTATTAAACAAATCTTATGCAGGAAAAAACCCAAGTATTTATTGTACTAGACTCTGTAAATAATTGTCAGCAAGTATAAAAACAGGCTTAATCACATTTGTGAGGAAAGCATTACCAATTTCATATGTTTGCATATCATGAATTATACCCCAACATTTATGAGACTTAAAGTCACCAAATATTAAAAATGTGGTATCGTTTGGGCAGATTTTCTCTCTCCTGGCTTCTGAACCAGCATGATACAGTCAACACGCCTTTCAACCTTTCCTGTGCAGTCACAAAGGCTAGAAACTTGCTTTAAAAAGTACAAACAAAGTGGAACAGGAAAAAAAGCCTCAGAGCCACATGAAGAAAATCCAAAGCCATAAAGTAGAGACCCTGACCCAATCAACAAAACAAGAAAACACACCTTGAAAGATTCAAGGTTCAAACTGCACGAGTTGCTAATACTGTGTTATGCTCCACAGTAAGTGTGGATGGGCTTGTGCAGACAAACATGTATGCACCAACAAAAGAGGGAGCTGGGGAAACCCAGGGAAATAGAAAAGGTTTTTCCTCCTTTCATTTTCCCATACCTTTCCCTTGCTCTTGTGTGAGATGAAGGCAAAAAATGAGGATTTCAGGGTCTCTTCCTTTGCTTCTAATCAGGCACAAATATATTCCTTTACATTTGGGGAGAGGGATGTAAATAGTAATTTAGATCAAGTCCTACAATGAAATAGGCACAGAAAATAGCATGTGTATACTCACAGGCAGGTGGAGGAATATGGTAGCATTAGTCCCCTCCTTCCCCTAGGCAGGAGGATTAACGCACACTCCCATACACTGTTCATTCTCTTTCTTGAACTAATTTTGCACTTTCTCTTCATTTTGTTTAATTTAATAAAATTCTTAATTCAGTGACTAAACAAAGTAACCCTTCAGAGGTATCCCAACTGTACCACTTATCTTCTACCATAATTTTCCTCATGTGGCCAAAAGGCCACATTTATTGCATTTCTGATTAATATTAAATACATGTTTTGCATGCTTTTTTTTTTTGACTGGCAGTCAGTTTTAAACTAAATTACAAAGAGGATGAAAGAATTTGGATTTTTTTTTTTCCTGATAGCACTGGAGAAAGCAGCAGATGAGAATCAAGCAGTAGGGAAGCTCTTGGGTTTGACCTCTCCTAGACAGAACCTCCTCCATACGCCACTGCCATTGGGATCGGCAGCCACTAGGTATCTCCTTTAAGTTGCTCCTCTAATTTGCTTGAAGATGTTTCTTCTTGCTTTTGGAGCAGATAATTATGCTGCCAACCATCTACAGGAACCGAACCCAATGGCAGCCACTGATGATGCGTAAGTGGGTACTCCACTTTCTCTCTGCTGCTGAAGCACACCGTGTGTGTCATCACCCCCTGCAAGCGATGTTACTTCAGGTACCTGGGTGAGCAGAGTGAAAGAACCACAGCAAGAGCAAGGACATGCTAGGAGAAAAAAGAGGAGGAAGGAATTGCCATGGAAGTAAAAGGAATGGAGGAACTTTGGGAATAAGTTAGAACAATTAGAAACAGGAAAGAAGGAGAAAAAATGAAGGATCATAGAATCACAGATGATTTTAATGCAAGAATGCTTAGGAGGTTGAGAAACGAGAGAGGTAAATGTGTGAAAAGCCAAACAGTCAAAGATTTTCTTCAGCTCTGCTAAAGATTACTGTCATTATGAAGTACTATTACAGAAAATTTCATGTCATACTATGGAATGAAGCTCTTTAATGAGCATATTTCTGGAAAGCATAGGTAAAATTTAAACACCCCAGTTTCAACAAGGGTATTTCTGTTCTAAGGTGCTAGAAAAATCCTGACTCCAAGAAGTAAACATATGTCATCTCCATACTCTGAGAAGCCACTCATGGTAGGAGGAGGAGAATGTGCAAGATTCATTTTTTTCCATTTAAAACAGCTAAAGATCACCATATGGCCAGTCTGTCTCTTAGCAGGAAAGCATCTGTTCAGACAAATTAGGATTGAAGTAGATGATAAGATAAGCAAAGGAAAGCAAAATGTGAACTGCATTTGAAGGTAGAAGACAATCATGCACAATTGCATAATTTTCAGTAATTTACAACTAATAGCACTGCAAAATCATTCTCTGATAATCCTAGCATCTACAACAGATTAACTTTGATCTTGTACAGCAGGATTTCACAATTTTTAATGCGCCTGTGTGTGGCTGTGCTACGAATAGAAGAAAAAAACAACATGTAACTGTCTCAAACTCTCTGAGAGGCTCTGATACAAAAATTGGGAATCTACAGCCAGAAAAGCAGAAGATTCTTTGTTGCTGCTTCTTATGTCTGAAATGCTCACTATTCAGCCTCATTAATTATGATATGCTGCCATTTCAATAACAACATTATAGGTAATTACTGCCATGACATGTGATGAATATTCATTCTTCTCTATGCAAATGATCTGGTGCAGGTTATAATGTCACCTCTTCTGTACTGGTTACTGAATTCTTTACCCTCATATGCAGCATTTCAGTGGCTGAATTCAGATTTATCTTGAAGTTGGATGCACTTTCTCTCTCCAAGCAACAGGTAAGACAAACTATCTCTAATTATAAGAATTCAGACTTGCTTTATTCAGTGTAAAAAAAAAAAAAAAAGAAAAAAAAAAAAGAAAGGAAAAATAAGTCTAGGTAAATCTATCAAATTATGCCACATAAAGTAAAAACAAAATGGAAGGTTTAAAACTTCCTTATAGTAGTGAGGTCTTTGGTCCTCATAAACATTTTACACAAGTCAAAAGAAACCTTTTCTTCATTAAATACTGCGCTGTAGCTGAGTCCCACTGAATATGCAGACTATGACACAATGGCTTTTCTATGGCTGTGTGATAGGATGCCCAAAGACACAATTAATGGGCTTTATGGGGCTTAGCACCCTATCCTTTGAAAGGAGTCCATACTTGACGCAGGTAGCGCACCCACGGTTGAGCCGGGAGAGTCTCTCAGAAGGCTAATCTCATCCCCTAAAGTTTGCCTCTATCTCTACCCAGACTTGTGGCTGATTTTCTAGAGTTCATTGGGCTTTGCCCATTTATAGTTTTACAAATTCACATCGAGATATTTACTTTGACCATAACGCAAAATCCCCTGACAAAAGATTTTACTTACTTCCTTCAGTTTTGAGTCAACATCGCAAAACTGTGCCTCTTAGACAGGGTGTGACCATCTTAACATCAAAATGGAGGTTCTCCCAGATATTCAGTGTGGGCACAATTCTGTTCCCACCTTTTAAAGGACACTTGAGTACAAACTTCCTACCAAATTAACAAGACAAATGTAAGAAAACTTACTACACCACATTTCTGAAGAGTTATTCCAAATCCAGAAGATATTGACATATTAGACACATCTTCAGGCTGCGGAGGAAGGGGAAAAGTCTACTTAGTGTATGAAAATATCATTATTCACAAACTGCAGCACAAGTTAAATATGTAAATAATGAAAGCAGAAAAAAAATTTAGAGGTATTAATCAGCTTTAAATTTAGGAGCTTTGTTATCCCAATAGTTAATCTTTTTTCCTAGTCCAAATTTGTATGAACTACTTATTCCCACAAGTAATTACCAGTATCTTAATTCATATATTCATCTTTTGGCTATAACAATTCCCTGAAAAATATACTATGCACAAAATTAATCGGACTATACAGATCAGTTTTATTACTAAGCATCTATCAGAATTTAAACAGCAATCACATAGCTGCATCTGTCACAATAATTCTTCGGAAGTCTCAAAACCAGTTAGTGTTGCTGAAGTCATCTCAAGTGAACATAATCACCTGAGACAGAATTAGAAATCTACTAATTGGGTAGTAAATTCTCAGCAATGTTCACTTTTGATATAACTGCTACAATCCTTACAAATATTAAAATTGGCAAACCATCTTTTACTGACCAGCTGGTGGTTAACATAAGACTCTCGTTTGAACAAAATCTTCTTTGTCCATGAGGGTATCAAAGCAAACAGCGAATGGCTCCAGTGATCGTCAGAGGCTGCAGAAGTCAAGAGCCAGTGAGGGGCTTCACTTGGTTCAACGACCAGAGGTGAGGGCACTGCTGAAAACGAAGGCAACACTCTGCATTAGAGCTAAAGCTAGCTCCTTTGCAGCAGCCGCTTGGGGTAGATTCCAGCCAGGGATGGGACTCGTGGTACCTGGTGCTCTGAGTGCACACAGCGACTGGCACGTTCTCCCTCAAAGCACTTACAATCAATATAGGTAACAGAGACATGAGGCCAGACAGGAAACAGAGATGGGATTTGCCCCTCAAAACCCAGCAGGAGTAGAACAAAACTGTTTCCTACCTAGGGAACTCACACATACCCCACAGAAAATTTCTTGCCATTTAAACGTAAAGTGTCTAATGCATGAATTAAAAGGTTTCAGCCTTAAATCAACTATTAATATTTTCAACACAAAGAAAATTTTCTGCAAAGCATAAATAATTGAAGCACTCTACAATGTGAGTAGCCTCAGTGCTAAGGGTGTTCTGCTTCAAAGATACGGTCTGTCAGTTAACCATTAACCATGTCAGTACACATTCAGAACAAAAATACTTCTCAGTTGAGGAAGGGTCTCAGTTACATTTCAGTTGAATTGGTCTGCCATGAAATCAAACACTTCTCAATTTAGTAATTAGCAATATAAATGCCAGCTTATGCTCTTATATTTTTAGGTAAGAATAGTCCAAAATTACAAGAACAGTTTTGAAATCATATCACTTTCATCTACTAAAGTAAAAGCACCTATGACATTTAATAGAAGCAGCTTATACCAAAAAGCAATAATTTAATATACTAAATTGTCAAAAGGTAAGGCTGCTGAATGAAGAGAAAAAATGTCATGAAAATTTCAAAATGATAGTGGGTTGTCTATGTTTAAAGAAGATTTTTTTTCATTCTTTGCATAACAGTTCTCATTTATTGCTTATTTTTAAATCACATATGTTAATCATTAGCAAAATACATTCATATGAACAAAAACTCTCATTGAAAAGCAAAGATTTTTGGCAAATGACATTTTTCTATAAAGTTTTCATTTTTAAAAAACCTATCATATGTTAAAGCAACATAAAAAGCCGAAGATACTAAAATCTCAGTAATATGAGAAGCAGCATTTTTTTGAAAAGACATTGCTTTGTTGGAAGAACAATATAGAGAAATACTGTTAGCTGTAAATACAAAAGATATGCACACAGCATTCGAAATCGGATCCTTAAAAGGAGGTCCTATAAAGGCCTTGAAGTATTGATGCACATCAATCACTTGAAAAATATCTGTTAACATAATGAATGAGATGCAGTCCTGCTGCTTACAGAACCCAGACGGAAATGTACACTTTGAGGAGCTTCACTGTCTTCCCATGCGGCAATAGCATGCTTTTTATAGGAGAGGGAGTGGTTTATATGGGACTAAATTGTGGACACATGGACCAGGAATAGCTAGTTGTTTATATTTTATCAGTTTTAATTCACTTCTCTAAGTTTAAATACTTAAACCACTGTTAAACAACACAACAGACAGACTAATTTAGGAACTGTAAAAATAACAAGGTAAACTTGGTGAGAACAGTAGTATATGTAATTACAATATCAAATGTCATGCATGGCATATTTCTGTTTCAAGACCAAGCAACAGCCCAAATCACTCAGTATGACACCAGTGCTGAATGCAGTACAGACCTGTTAGCTATCAGTCTGAGCCTACCTGTCCATGGCACTCCCCACCAGATGTAATCGTCATACTATATCCCACCTCCAATGGCTCTAAACCTATGTTCTGACTACTGATCTTAGCAGTTTTGTATAGATATATCCAAACATTGAAAAAGATTGCATTTTATATTTGCTGTGTGTCTCACATTAATGCAATTGCCACCTCATTCCTATAGAGGTGGAGCACCAATTCTCCTTTTTGTTTTCTTGCCAGACTACAAGAGATGCACTTTCCTTTACAGTAAACAGAAACCCTGATTGAAGGCATGGAGCTTCTTTGTAGGACTTCGTAAGAGTCAGAAGTCAAAACCGCGAAATGTATGGGCTGGGTTGAGCAACTACTGCCTTGAAAGTGCTTCTTGTTTAGCAGGTCATTTCCTTCTGTATTTTGGATGAGGGAGGTCAGCCGACAAGAAGGAAGCAATTTGCTTCATAAAATACCTTTTGTTCTTGTGCCCTATGCAGCATAACTTCTCCGTCAGCACACCCAACTGCACTTTTCATACGACAGCACATCCTGATACTCTCCTCTGGAGAGTATCAAGTCCACAGTAAGCAATTTAGTTAACTGATCATGTTCTTTGAATAAATCTCTGGATTACTAATTACACAGATGAGTCTGTTTTCAAGTTGTGCTTTGTCATCACTTACACTCCTGAGATAATGTGCCCAGCTCCCAGTAGAAGTCTCAGGCATGTTATTTAGCTGCTCCATTATCAGTAATTGGAGGTTAGGGATTTTGCAGGTTCTTGACATTATGTTAAGCAGCCTCAATGTTGACGATGATTACAAGGACACTTCTGCAAATTCACCTCTATCTTCCCAGCACTCAGTGGAAGGTTTTGCTTAAATAGACTCAATCAGTATGACTCATGTCCACACAGCAACACATGCTACTACCTTCTTCCAGATTTTTTATCATGCTTTCCTATTGATTTTTAACAATATATGCTGGTTTAGAATACCCCGGTTTCCCTTGCCAGTAAAGCAGCACTTTTCTATCTCATTATTTTTTGTAGTATTGACTGTCAGCTAAATAACTTTTTCCTGATCTACATATATTTAATTGTCACTAGAACATTATACAGCTCAGTCTAGCTGACCTACAAGAACATAACGGCTTTTCCACATAACTTGCTACATACTCTTAACATCAAGACAACATAATTGTATTTATCAATCCACCTGCTGTCTCTTTTCAGATAAGGTCCTAGATGGATTGTAGATGGCTGATGATTGCTTGAAAAGCCGGACTGAATATCTGACAAAGGATGGTACAGGCATAACACATTCTGTGGTTTTCACATCTATTCTAGATCTCCGTTCTGAAATTGTTTTTTTTTTTTAACAAATAGATTCACCTGAGGTTGAAAAATACTAACACTTGACTCCTGAGGCCTTTCACTAACATGCAGTGAAACTAACACCCTGCAGCTCAGAAGGGTGAGGGCTCCATTGTCGGGTCCCCTTCAGAGGTGCATCCCAATTCTGACACCAACTCTGCAGTTTCCTTATTCCTTTCGCTCCCTTTTCTTCTTACAGCTTCAATCTTTGCCATTTTCCTGGTTCTTTTCAGAAAAGCCATTATCAGAGCTGCATGGTCTTCACTTCCATTACTTTCTAATGGAAATTATTCCCACTCCTTTTCAAAAGAGAAACTTTGCAAACCAGGGCAACAGTTTCAGCTTTACACACAGCCCATCCAGTCCCCTCTCAGCTGGGCTTGCCAGGCTGCCACCAGGCACTCCGGGAGTGCAGCACCTCAGGCCAAAACATCTCCCACCGAGCAAACCAGCAGAGCACAGGGCTTAATCTGGGGCTTTCCTGCAAACATCACCAAAGATGCCAAGTGAAACAATTCAAAGGCAGGCAGTAATTTCACTTTCTTTTGAGATGTGAGACAATATCACCATCTTTAAGATGGTATTTTCTTTGTTTCCATTAATTAAAAATTCCACATTTTTATAATGTATTATCAAGTTGTTAAATATTTTATCTTACTTAGCACATTACTAAAAGGTTTTCCCATGGTTTAATCCTCCACAAACCCAATATAAACAGATATGCCAGAACCCTGCATGATGGTCAAGGGACCCTTATTGTTGGGTGTCTCAAAACAACTAACTGAAGGAGACTTAATGCCTGTTTGTAGTGAGCGGTGTTTTTTCACTTGGGCACAATCAGGGAGGCAGAAGAGCAAGTCAAGCTTCACGGAGTGAGGGGTGGTTCCCTGTGTTAAGTACCTCAAAACCAGAGAGATCAACTGCCCAGGTGAAACTGCCAGGAGACAGTGACATCCTGTGCCCATACCTGGTCAAAGCACAAAGTGAACGGGGTCTGGGGGTTCACCAGATACCCCTACCACCTTCTGGAACATTCCAGAAATAGCTCACTGCGCATGTGCAAGCATGCAAATGAGTCTCCACCTGTGGGAGGATTCCAAAAGAACCTGACCTCGTAAAAAGGTGACCAGCCCCCAGTGATGTGGTACACTCCTCCACCCTGGACCCTGGTGGACGGACTGACCGACCAAGAGGACTCTGACTCACAGACCGAGAAGACATTGCTGGATCCATGGGTGGTAATCTTATCTCTTTGTTTCCTCTCTCTTTCTTTTCTCCTTTTCTTCTTCTATTTCACATCTTTTATAAGAATAAGAACTTGCCTAGTCTTTTTGCTCCTTCCACCACAGTTTTAGGAAAAGTTTGTAATAAAGTTAATTATTTTGTTTCTGCCTCTGGAGAGCCTGTGGTTTCTCCTGCACCATGCAGACTATTGTAAAAGATCACCTTCCCCACCCTGGCTGAGTGGGATGGGACATCCTGTCTTAAGCTGCATATTCCTAGCTAATTACCAGTGCTCGTAGGTCGACTTTGTATTGAATTACAAAATGAAAACATGAAAATAAATATTAATATAGCTGAAACAGCTGGAAGATTGGTGTAACATTTTACCACTCACGTTACTATAGCATTCACTCAGTCCCACATATGCGTAGTGCCGCAACAATATGAAATGCCAAACGCACGGCTGATCAGAACAGTCTCCGCTATTTAATGGTCTTCAATTTTCTTTGCTATTCTCCCCAGGTATTAATTTGCCACTTCTCAGCTTTGTGCACTATTGCTTTGGGTGGTGATCTTTTGCTCTTCTGGACCTTCAGCAGCCATGCTCGAGGCACACACAATACACTTAGGAAAGACAGCTTCCCACTCCGAGCTCTCACTGCATTCGCTTGCTGCTTAGGGTGTGCAAATACAGAGAAGATCTGAGCTGGTACAAAATGCACCTACCACATGGAGACTGCAGCAACAGTGGCTCAGTGTTCACATAGGCTGGGAGTGGGAAGGTGGGTATCTAAGAAAAGAAACTGTCCTCTGTCCCTGGTCAGCATCCTGTCCCTTGCTGAGAAATTAGTTTTGTGTAATGACAGGGACCTTCAGTGCTACAGCCCAAGCCTTTACCGCTGGACTAAATGGGCTGCGTCCTGAACATGTTAGTGGCACAGATGGCCACCATTAGAAGGGTAGGTGTAACACCATAGTGCCTTGCTCTTGATAGAAGTTATGATGAAAGTTATACCTTACCACAGGTTTGCAGCAAAGACTTCAGTATGTCCTTAAGGCTCACATACCTTCACAACACATCCTAACCTCCCAGACTACAGTAGGACTCTGAGAAGTTTGTGAAATGTCAAGCTGAGGCTTAAAAGTTGCCTGACACTGAGAGGACAAAAAGCAATTTAACTAAGACAGTCATTCTAATTCTTAGCTCTTGAGGGCTGTGTATTTCAAGTCCCACATCTGCAGTCTGATTTGCTTTCCCCCAGAACTTATCTGCAAAGCTTTGAATAATCTTGCTTTATTTCAGTGTGGAAGAAAAGAGTTAAATATACTTGCTTACTATATTTTTGTTGTTGTTGTTCTGAATTATTCCCTGTCCTGAAAACCATCCAGGATACAAGATCCAATCTGAAGTCCTTTCAATTACACACAACAATGAACAGGCAGAGGTAGTAATTTACTGTATTTCAGTTTTGAATGTTGCCATCAGCTTTTCTTGTTAAAAAGAAAGAAACTATGGGCATCAACAAGACAAAACAAATCTACTTTCCAAGCCTGTTTTGAGTAAGTCTGAGCAGACTTGAACACAACTCTCAAAAATCCATTGTGTTCCCCAATCACATGGCTATTCCGGGATGGCTTTTTCTCATCCTACCCAGAAACAACTCGAAAAAGCTTCCAACTGAAACCCTGAGATCAGTGTGCTGCCACAAACCATTTCACTTCAGCACACTGCCCTCTTCATTGACAAAGGTTTTATGCAGAAGTTCCCATCTCGCTGCTTTCATTGAGAACTTCAGTAAGAACTAAAGAGTCCAGTACCTTGATTAAGCAGACCACTAAAAACTTAGCTTTAAAGATGTTAAAAATTCATGCTTACTAGAATGGGACCATTCCCAGTTATAAAATCAAGCATACAATTCAGTGCTTGTAGGAGCCCCTCATTTAACATATATTCACCTACTAACAAAATGGCAGTTTCATATAATCATAGAATCATTTAGCTTGGAAAAGACTTTGAAGATCATCGAGTCCAACTGTAAACCTAACACTGCACAGTCCACCACTAAACCATGTCCCTAAGCACCATGTCTATGCATCTTTTAAATACCTCCAGGGATGGCAACTCAACCGATTCCCTGGGCAGCCTGTTCCAATCTTCAGTAACCCTTTCAGTGAAGAAATTTTTCCTAATAGCCAATCTAAACCTCTCCTTGCATAACTTGAGGCTATTTCCCCTCCCATCACCTGCTACTTGGGAAAAGAGATGGACACTTACCTCGCTACAACCTCCTTTCAGGTAGTTGTAGAGAGCTATCAGGTCTCCCCTCAGCCTCCTTTTCTCCAGGCTAAACAACACCAGCTCCCTCAGCCGCTCCCTCATAAGACTTGTGCTCCAGACCCTTCACCAGCTTAACTGTCCTTCTTTGGACACCCTCCAGCACCTCAATGTCTTTTTTGTATTCAGGGGCCCAAAACTGAACACAGTACTCAAGGTGTAGTATCACCAGTGCCGAGTTCAAAGGGGTGATCGTTTCCCTAGTCCTGCTGGCTACGCTATTTTCAACCACCAACGAAAAGATATTGCATGTCAAAATCCTCCAATCACCCCACTTTTTCTCTAGCGCCAGAAGGTTCTTCTAAACTACAAAACCACACGCATTTTTCCTATGAAGACAGGCTGAGAGACTGGGGGCTGTTCAGCCTGGAGAAGGCTCCAGGGAGACCTTGTAACAGCCGTCCGGTACCTAAAAGGGGCCTACAAAAAAGCCAGGGATGCACTTTTTACAAGGGCATGTAGTGATAGGTCGAGTGGCAATGGCTTTAAACTGGAAGAGGGAAGATTTAGATTAGAAATTAGGGAGAAATTCTTCACTGTGAGGGTGGTGAGGACTGGAACAGGTTGCCCAGAGAAGCTGTAGATGCCCCATCCCTGGAAGTTTTCAAGGCCAGGTTGGATGGGGCTTTGAGCAAACTGGTCTGGTGGAAGGTTTCTCTGCCCATGACAGGGGGGTTGGAACTAGATCATCTTTAAGGCCCCTTCCCACGCAAACCATTCTACGATTCCATGATTTCCCCTCTCAGTGGACGGTACATTAATAATTTGCAACCCATCAGAAAGCAAGATGAGAGCTGCAAAGTTGACTTTGAATAAATACAGGAAAAAAACAAGGAAGGAAGCTCAGCAAATCTGAATTATTTGCTTTTGTATTTAAATTAATAAACTCATTTGTGAATAAGCCATGGCACAGCGTAAAGAAATTAGAGGCATCTCACTAGATGACTGCTTCAGAGCGTGTAATTTGTTGGAAAGTGCATGTCATGAAATTATCTCTTGGAGAACTGCAGCCATGGGGAGTTCTATGGCTGTTAATGCACTGTGTGAGGATGTCATAACCTTTCGAAGTGCTCATCTCCACTACACTTGGGTGAGGTAGCACACCATTTATTATACACATATAAGGAAAATAAAGACCAGACACTCAGAGAAACTAAGTGATTTGTTCAAATGTACACAAAGAGCCTGTGGCAGTCAGCTCTCAGATGCAGCTCCTCCAAGGCGTAAGGGACTTCTCTAAGTATCGGGGTACCCTATTTCAATCAGATTAGGCACCTACCACTGGAGATAGTTAGTGTATCTGAGATCAGTGACGAGTATACTCGATACTTGCTGTAAAGAGTGTTAGCATCCCAGCAACACTTCCAGACCCCCTACATCTATGAGTCTTTAACAACTTGGTCCAGGACAAAGTTATTAGTTATTATATTAGTTACTGTAATTGTAGAGGTCTTTCTTTGCAAATGGCTTCAAGAGTAGGTATTGCAACAGTGTTAGTAAATGCATGGAGGCTAAATTAGAGGTTAAGTTAGAAAAGGAACAACGTCTTGATCAGTTTTAAGCAATCTGGGTTTTCCACAACACTGCGAACGCTGGGCATCAGAGAGTGCTCCCCTACGTCATTAAGTTTCATGAGGAAAAAGGGCTGCTCCTGAAAATTATTCAGAGCAGGTTACGATCTAAAGTCTTCTCACAGGGGTCCATTCTAGATGAGCTGTTTAGGTAGTCTAGAGCACCTTCATTCCTAACTTCTGAGCAAACATTCCCCTGGGGCCCAGGATCAAGAGTCCCACTGACAATAGCAGGCCACCAGTGCACAGCTCCAGTCCCCCGCCCACCTTCATACCCATGCCCTGGGAGTCCTGGGACTCCCACAGTGCTGAAAAGAGAGAGAAAACAGTCACATACCTGTCATTCCCAGACATCCCATCTCTTTTTGAAGCCACAGATTATCTTTAATAACCTAAAGTTAACACAGAAGACAGCAATTATAAAAAAGAACTGTTTTCAGTTTCCTATGCTGAATTTATGCTTCACAATTAGACAGAACCTTATTCCACAAAGCCTGGAGTTTCCCAAAATTAACTACCAGAAGATACACAACATAGCTCTAGAGGTCTCGCACAGCTTGTTAAGCAGTATGAGGCTCTGCTATCTTCCAGTATGGCTATGCACATTTGGGGCTCAAATCGTAGTTACACTTCATATTATCAGGCTGAGCCTCTGCAGAGCAGCAGAGCAGAAGGGTTTGCTATTAGCTTGTTCTTATAAAATAATCTTTCTTTGCCATTTTCAAAGGCAGATTTGAGGAGACATGAAAATTCAATTGCTAGGAGTCAGCACGAATGTGTCTACAGTGGATGATCAGGTCTACTGATATTACACTTATTTTTCTTTTGGAGCATTACACAGAGCCTCTCAAAGGGACCAGAGGCTAGAAACTGCAGCTTATGAGGCAATCTGTGACAGCCTCCCGCCTGTGCCCAGACTGCAAAGATTGCTACAGATATCACAGACAATCTAAAACGTCAGTAAAAGAAACCAGTGTTTTAAGGATTGTTAATGCCCATTGTTCCATCAAGATATCATTCATGCAAGTTTTCATTTAATAAAAATGCTTCCTTGGAGGAGATAATACAGAGTTATCTTTCAAGTCCGCTGAGTGACGTGACCCTCTCTTGCTGTTTCTGTTTGCTCCCAAGCACTGCATGTGAGTAATGTTAAGTACTGACATATGTCAACACCACTGTTATAGTACAGCAAGTTAGGGGCAATTTTTTTCTTTGGCTGCCTGGGGAAGCCGTCACTTTGATTATTGCTAGAGCTGTAACTTAACCTTGTGTGAAAATAGTTGTCACTTCAGACGGGGCACCTTCCCTCAAAATAACTAAAAATGCAAGACCTCTCACAAATTTGGATGAACCAGGAGCCCTGGATTTTAAGTGGATACTGCTCTGGAAAACAACTACATAGAGGACTGGAGGCAGCTCTTGTGGAGGAGAAAGAAAGGACAAAGAAACAAACACATGCGGGAACATGCAGCACACTGAGCAGGTCTAAGATACAGCCCTGGGAGACCCCAGGCACTGAGCTCTTCACTAGGTTTTTGCAAATACTTTGTTGCAGAGCTCTCCCTGCACTCCAGAATTCTTTTACACAAACTGAGTTATGTCAAAGTTCTGTAATGCCACTATTAATTTCTTCTCATTGGTTAAACAATCCATAAGACACTGAATTTTGAGTAGTCAGGCATCTCAAGAACACAGAAAGATAAGAACAGGAAACTCCAGGGGCAAACCTAAACAAAAAATTGTCTGATGGACCGAGAGATATATATATGCATGTATGTATTTCTGTATATGCATAAGATATGCAACTATAGAAAGCTCATGTTAAAAGGGAATTAACCTTTGCCAGATATTTGTAGAGCAGTCTAGAGCCCTATCTGCATAATGAAACGTGTACCAGTACACCAAATGGACCTAACGACACCAGCATAAAATACTGATGAAAATATAAAACACCAATACGATGGTCTATTATGTTAAATGTTGAAATAAACCTTGCTTATAAATATAAATCCCAAATATTACACTTATGCATTATATCAGAATATATACGAATGTGGATATTAAATGTCAACAGTTTGTAAATGTGTCTGTCACAAAAGTAGACAGTGACCCAAGCATGCACAAGGACATGCAGAAAATGTGGCTTGATAGCTAACAAGCTTTATTTCCTATTTCCTAGGAAATCAGTGTACAAACGGCTCCTGATTTCTACAGACTCCAGACATTCACTCTTCTGTGGTTTTACAACAGCTCATGCACAAAAACCTACAGTGTTGGTATGTCCATGTGCGTCAACTACAAATGACATTACAGCACTCCTTGTTTTTTCTTCTGCCTTATCTGACATTCGGTTCTCAGTAGTCTGCACTGGAAAAAATAGTCTCGATGTTTGGCACAGTTCTTCCACTCCGCTGCAGAGTGCACCCATAATACCAGAGGACATCACAAGGGGCTCCACATCGGTACATAGTGTCAACTCAACAGGCCAGCACTCACATCATGCTTCAAAAATAATTAATTTGATGCAGTAATATTGCCAGCAGTCATTTTCCCCAAGTTCTACATTAATTTATTTTTCTGGTGGAAAAATGAGGTGATTTTTTTTTTCATTTTCCTCCAATACTATTTCCTGATTAGTCTTTTTGTAATCACACCACACACTATCATTCCTGACTCCCTCCATTCCCTACCACACAATCTTGGGTATTCTCCACAAGGGCAAAAGAAAACTACGTTGACACATTTTGAGACAACTTGATATATACATATCCAGAGAAGGAGAAAGAATGAAAAATAAAAGCCATACCCTAAACCGTAGTGGCATTCCTAACAGCAGGCTGACACCAGTGGGCAAGGGTGGTGTGACCCTCTGCTCAGAAGAAAAGCAAAGCGGAGCCACCGTCGGCATGTGGCACGTTGCAGTGGCCCCACCACACCGACTCTTCGCTGCTTTTCGGGCCACTGCCCCCAGCCCAAATGCCTGGGAAGCGGGCGCTGCTCTGCCGGG
>NW_009613599.1:0-40502 GCF_000690535.1 Cariama cristata
TGCCTTCCAGCCAGCATCCCTGGGACTTTGTGACCGTATGAACTTGCTGGAAGTCAGAATGGGACAGGTCAGATTAATTTAAATCTCATGGACTGGATATTCTTTAGAAAAATGAAATATATGGATTTAGTCTCCTCAGGGAAAAGAAGAGATTTAAATTTGAGTCTCAAAACTTTGTGTGAAAGAGAGCAGCTTTGCCATTTCCTGATGGGATTTGTGAAAGACACTTTCTGTTTCACTTCCTTACTTTGTCTAAAATTTCTGAAAAGATAGATATTGTTTGGCTATGAATGAAATGATATGCTTCTCTTTTGAAGTGGATGGTGAGAGACAGAAAGGAGGAAGATATTTTTGCCAGGATGTACTCACAGGAATGATAATTGTAGATGAATTCAAATCAAGTCTTTCCTCTGCACTTTTAAGGTTTAGTAGAGGAGAAAAAAGTAACTTTTTTTCCCTCTCTATAATTTTGAGAAACTCTAATAAAACTCCAAAGTATCTGGTTATACAAAAAACTTCTTTCCTAAATATTTTTAGTTTTAATTTGGTTTTTTGCAACATTGTTAAAAAGATACTAGACTAAACAGAAAACCTTCATGGTGCTTTTTTTCCCATGTACTCTCATCTTCACCAAGAGTAGGTGTAAATGACTTTTGGAAGAAGTCTCATTGTTTTGAGTAAACAGCAATTGTTATGACTAAAGGTCCTGCACAAAAACATGAAAGTTAGTCCTTTCAACACTATATAATTTCCTTATTTCATGTTTTCTGTTTTGAAAAAACACAAGAGCTGTGGAAGTCATACAAACTTCTGCCAGCACCAAACCTCATTTCAGCTCTGTAGGACTTGGAGGATACTGAAAAACAGCGAAGTCCAAAGCCTCTGCTGTCGCACACCCTAGTTCAAAGCTCTTCCTTACGGGATGTTTTTTTCTAATGCCCATCAGGCAGTCCTGCCCTGCAATGGCAGCCTACCTGTTACCTCTGCATGCCTGGCAGCTGTCAGCAGAGCTTGTCCCAGACACTGTTCCTGGCCCCAGCCATAGCATCGCTCTTGGCATAATGTGCTCATCGCCTGTGTGAACTGCCCTTGTATTTGCAGAGTAGAATAAGAAATCAAGACTGCAGACTCTGCTACCTCAGGGCATTAGCACAGGCATCACTGAAGAGTAACACTAACCCTGAACCAAGTCCCCATCCGTCTCCGCTGGGTCAAACCCGAATGTAGACTTTTATGTCCATCAACCTTTTTGTCTGCCCTGTGAGCCTTTGCAGACGGCAGCCCTGAAATGAGCTCTCGGTGAAGTCTCACTTGTTGGCTCAGAAGTAGGCCAGGGTCTCCTGGGGATGGGAAAAATTTGATTTGGGTGTAAGACCATGAAAAGGAAGGATGAAAATGTGATTTATTTTTTTTTTTTTAATGAGAGGTCCCAGACAGCCCAAAAGGGTAACACATGGATGTTTCCGGCTGGGTCAAATTGATGAGTTTTGGGTTTGGGGTAGATATGAATTTCTGAACTACAGTTTAAATTTAGGCAAGCAAAATCCTGAGTGAAACCTGATTTTAAGTGCAGTCCTTCAACCCTCTGATATTCTAATACGCAACTTCCCCAAGAACACTCATTAGCAGAAAGGCAAAATGTTTTTAATGGTAGATACTTTTGGCTATCTTTTAGATATCCAAAGAAATACTTACTAGAATTAATATTCTTTAGAGTAAACTATATTTTTGCTGTTAATTGCTAGAGACGCCATGATTATGACATTTCCTTTCCAGTTCTAATCATCTGAATTACTCAATTAAACCATCATAATATGAAGTATAATTGGCTGAAAGTAACTCTGTATAGCTCTATAATTCAAGCAATACAAAAGACACCAATTAATTATTTTAGAACTGTTTATGAGCTCTTAAATCCACAAGCACTTTTCATGGGTATGTAGTCCTTCTGATACTGGAGTACCTCTGTGCATGGCTTGTTGAAGTTCTCAAGGCCAGCCCTGACCACTGAATAGGTTACTAAAATATCTCCTCTCCTCGTGAAATCCAGCTTACAAACAGATAATAAAAACCACTAGGTTTATCCCACTGCCACACAGGGGACATAAACAGCGTTTGGGATGGATGGATGTCTGAAGCTTGACTAGTAGACAGCAGAGTCAGCCATGGGCCATGGATGACATACGCTGAGGTTGGCCACAGAAGGTGTTCATCCAGAAAGAGACTGCAAGGAGATGAGTTTAGCGGATACACAGCTCTTAGCAGCAAAAGAGGCTCCATATTCTTAAACACTGACCAACTTACAGAAGCCATGTTCAGGAAAAAGGGCCCTTCCCTGTGACCTTGTGAGCATCCATGGGTCTCAGTGGTGGTAGACTGTCTCCCATGCTGGTGGTGAATCGCTGATAGGTTTTGACTCCTAGAAGACCACCAGTGAGTAACCCAGGAGAGAAACAACCCTATGGCAGTGAGTGTAAACTCTACCAACCAGGTGAGGCTTGGAGTTGGTCTTGGATATCTTCCATGTCTTTGACTTGTGGTTTCTTCCAGGTAAAGCAATGCGTATGAAGGGGTTATATGTTCTCTTTCTATAAGCAATTCACCTTCTTTTCTTTTTCCCACCTTTCTCCTTTTATGATTTCTTTGCTCTTGGCTTAAACTTCTGCTGTTTTATGACTGTAATTTAATTTCTGTGTTGTTACAGATCGTGGAGGTTTTCAATTTATTTACATATCTAGCAATCAAGTAGGTTTACATTTTGTGAGGAATCGGCTGTAATTTATAACCTGCAGCCACCTTGCCTCTTGTTTATAGCGAAAGCACAATGCTGTTTAAAGGACACTTAAAATTTCTCGTAAAGTTTCCTGGTCCAAAGGGTTTCTTTATGTATTTATAGCATTTCCTATCTGCAGCAATGTTCTTTTACAATTATACCCAGCTAAAACAGTACAGGTTCTATACATGTGTTTGCATTTAAATTAATCTCCTTTCGGTGTTATTTTTATATTGCATTAATTTAATGCATTGTAATGATCAAGTTCTTGGAGAAGATATAAAATTATTTGATATGACATTGATTACTTCCTGCACAAATATCTATTATCAGAATCTTTTTAGACTTAAGAACAGAGCAGACAGAGAGACTTGTGTCTGCTTGTCTTATGAAAGACATGAATTTTATTAATGCATTCAGTTCCTGACCGTCCGTAACACTTGGTTGAGCAGATAGGCACAGATACTGGCATGAAAGCTAAACAACAGATACAGGAAAAATTTGGCCTGACTCGTCTCATTGGCATCTATCCATCTACAAGTAATGCAATCCGCACAATGTTTTCTTTGAAAGAGCATAAACAATCCTGGATCTCAAGGAGGAAACACACATTGAAGACGTAGGTCACGGAACATCTTACCAGCCTGAGATTTATTTCCATCCCAACTTTCATTTGTGTATTGAGATTGTCTCACCGTCAGAACTTTTAAAGGGAGCCCAGATTTCGGCTTTGTAATACTAAAAATCAATCTTATTCAAGGACAAAAAATAAATCCTTTCCAAAACAATGAGAGTAAAGCTAAGAATCATTCTTGGTTTTAATCCTCTGAAATTAATGAAGTTTATCACCGTTTGGGTTTTTTTTTGCCTCTTAACTTTGACATTTTTATTAGTGTTAACAGGAGTATCTCGTGCTGATGTCTGGAAAACACTGAGCACTGAGGTTTGGCAGCACAAACCTCCACCTGGGAACAGCGTGAAGGATCCTCTACCTTGTTGTTGACATCTGTGGGACTTCATGTACAGGTAATATTCTCAGCTGGTGTAAAGCACAGGGTTTTGGTATTTACATGAGGAGTTACATTCCACCTGGAGTGGAATCGCTTCACTGGTTGGTAAAACAGGACTGGGGGTAGGAGTTCTGCAGAGCACATCGGGAAGACAGTGGAGAGCACACAGTGCCCAGCCCAGCTTAGTGCCTCTGGAGTCCCTGGCAAAGAAATTGAGCATTCAACTTTTTCCGTGTAGAGCCACCTTTTTTGAATTGTTTTCCCCTTTAAGCATAACCTGAAGTTCTTGATGTATAAGGAACAGGACCACCTTTGTTCACTTTAAAGTAATACCACAACAAGATTTTGTTTGAAATGCAGTGATACGGAAAGTCCTCAGAGGTCACCAAATGATCTCCCGCTGATGTCAGGGTAATTTCAAGTGTGTTCTGCGGCTTGATAGAAACAGATTGTGAAAAGCCAAAAGATGTTATTTCCAAACGTGTTCTGTTGCTCATGATTCTTACATTTCTATAAAAGAACAACAACAAAAAAAAGATGACTTTTTATCATGAATGGAAAAAAGTAAAACATTCTCTTAATAATAATAAAACCTTGGGTTTGCACTTATCGACGGTATCTGAGGATCTCTCCAGTTTCCAGGTACCCCAGCCACACTTCAGAGAGGCCAGCTGCACTTTTCAAGGATGTTTCTGATTCCCTGGCCTCACAGCTCCCAGGATGGCAGGCAACTTCTTTGTCAGTACTTTTCAGAGGACATTTATACTGTTCAGCAACTTTCCCCTTCTAACCAGGCCACCTTTATGGCTGCCCACAGCCCTTTGTAAGGGTGGTTTTCTAAATATAAGCCTGAGTAGACACAGTGAAGGCAGCTCCACAGATTAAAATTATTGTTATGGACATTTATTTTGTGACAGACTTTGTCAACTACAATGCATGTCTTAAAACTGTGATTTAATAGTGCAGAGGGCACTGTTGAGCCTTCCTTAACCATGTAGGTTTATGATGCAATCATGGAATATTTCCCTAAACCATAATTGTTTAATCATTTGGTAAATATTAAGAAGCACACATTATTCCCATGTTGGCTGTTGACTTTCAGAGCCATAAAGTAGGTAAAGTACTTTACTTCCATTTCTCATATTGAATAATAATTAAGATCTTGGAGGTTAACTAAAGGATATTGAGAAAGGACCGTAGAGAGTTAGATGCTTAACACCCTTTGTCTTTAGTAAAAATAACCCGACTGGGCACTTTAAAATATCCCAATATCTAGTCCTACTACACACTGAGACAGACGTGTGATCTTTGCCAGTGTCAGAATGAAGTCTAAAACTCTTATTTGCTACAATACTTTGCCCAGTTTTGATCTTAGGTGAATATCTTTCTAACTACTTTATATCCTCTCCTGCTGTTTTTGCTCGTTTGTGAAATGAATTCAGTACCGATTACCACAAGAGTGATCTTTTTTGATCTCTTATTTGCTACAAGAACTCTTATTTGCTACAATACTTTGCCCAGTTTTGATCTTAGGTGAATATCTTTCTAACTACTTTATATCCACTCCTGCTGTTTTTGCTCATTTGTGAAATGAATTCAGTACCGATTACCACAAGAATGGTTGGAAATGCACACAACTGAAGGTCTCTCTGTGCGGTTCTTGGAGAGACATAGGTAAGTATTGTCACTTTCACATTGCCTTTTTTCAGAAGGATAGAGTAGTTTGTTTCAGACCTAGATTGAGGAGACTGGTTGTTTTAGGACATATCAGTTTTCATTGTGTTAGTAACATCTTGTTTGACTTTGGAGATGACAGATCACAGACCATGACTGTTTCACAATGTTAACCACAGTACTGGTCAATGTGAACCACTATCTAAATGTAGTTAAGGATGGACAGGCAAAGAGTCAGAAAAACAACTCTGAAGTGCTTGGTTTCTACTACCACACTTTAGTGAAAGATGGGCAGATGTGGAAAGAAAGAATACCACTACTTCCTCTCAACGTTAAAATAAACCCAGGGGCAGCCCTAGGTTTTATAAAAAAGCTGACGACGTGCCCAGGTGATGTGTTACAGAATAGCTACCAAACCGTGGTGTGACAAATGTCCTTCTGCTGGGAAACCTGGGTGGAAACACATTTACTTTCAAGTAGGCATTGAGCTGCTCAACAGTAATCTCAGCTGAGGTGCATGCAGAAGCCCAGAAGCAGGACTACTGTAAAGAACTTTACAGTAAAAAGTCCCAAACAGGAGCTCCTGCTTATTGATTTTTGGCACCGCCAGAGATGGAAGACACCTGTAGAGTAGATTTAGGACTGCAGTTATGTGTATGAGCACCTGACTTCCATTCATGTTATTTTTTTGGATTTGGTTCTCAAGTATTGGTTTAATTTTAAATGAGAACTGAAAATTAAAGTCATTGAAGTCATATGCCATATTTGAATTCACAGAGCCTGAACACTTGCAGAATCAGTGAAAACAATTAATCTGAAAATGAACTAGACAAGAATTTATTGGGAAGAAAATAAGTAACGGTCTAGCATATTAATGCAATAATAAAAGGATACAGGTAAGGTTTCTTCCTTTTGAACCCTGCCAGCTGTTAACACAATATAATCCATTTAAATAAGACAGAGATAAATAGTGTCTTCTTATAGGTAATAGGTAACGCTGCCCTGCTTCTAATGCAACCACATAAGTCAACAGATTTCAAAAACAAATTTATAAAACTGAAGATAAATACACTAGCAAAGCAAAAAACATACCATACAGGAATGGGACCATGTACAATGCTGTTTGTGTGACACATTGTGGTGGAAATAAACAAGAATTGATGAGCTTTTATACTGCTGAAGATAGTGATTTCCAGAATTATGGGTAAAGTTAGCCTGGAGTCTAAAAGAAAACATATTTATATATTATAATCAGAGAAAATATTTTTTTTTCAGTACTCAGAGTCAGTGTCTCTAATGAATCATTAAATGTGGGTGATTTACAGCCTTTCCATGAAGTCATAATTATACCTTTTTTTTTTCCTCTCAGAAAACAACTGTTAAAATTAATTTTCAGCTTTAAAAAATGGGTGTAAAATGCTGTTAACCCTACAGTCGCCAAGATTGTAGTGGCAATAACTGATTTACATCACAAGATGGTGCATGAATAAAAGCCTGATGCATCTGCAATGTGGAAGGTGGGAAGAATTAGCCTGGTTCACCCCCTTCCCTTATCCTTATATGAACAATCACAATGGGGAAGAAAAAGCCCAACTTTGTCCCGTACTAGATGAGACATTAACTTCCAGTGTTCCTAAGGAAGGTATACAGAGAAGTACGAAACATACAGAATAGCTTGCGTACTTCTGAACTGTTGTGTCTTAGATTCATATCCTCTCAAACCACTGTCTAGTAATGTTTCTTTAAATTGTATTACCCTTCTGTTACAGGAAATAACTTGGACGTGATTTATCATCAAGTCAGTTGCGAGCACTTTCCTGAAGAAGGCATTTACCTTGAGTGACTAACAATGTTTTGCAAAACTTTAATTTCAACATTATTGCCAAGTAACTCAGGAGAAAATATTATTCCTTAACAAGTGGAAATAATAATAATAATAAAAAAGTCTAAAACTTTTAACCTCTTCTGCTTTAGGTGTCAGTTTGATAAAGTACCATTTGGCATAGCAGAGAACTATCCCATTCCCTTTAACAATCCGTTTGAATGACATATTTTCTTTTAAATATGGCACTGTATTTGATGCAGTTCATGAGAGTGTTACTAAATAATGGTTTAATGTAAGATCACTCAGCCATTAAACACGTGCACCTGACGCTAGCAAACCCGTTCCCTGTTGCTGGTGACTATGAATTGGTGTTCAGCCCAGTGCCCTCCCAGCTACCTGTCCCTTGGCCACTTTGTGCTAATTGTCTGCTTTGCTGTGGCTGTTAAATGCTGTATTTTGGTTGGTGCACATTTGGATTATAGAGGGTTTCAAGAAATAACAGCAGTTTCATCTCAGCACAGTTGTTAGGGGGGACTGTGAGTTTCAAGAAGCTGAAATGGTATTTTGTTTCCACTGGGGTGCTGCCAATTAAGCAGCTTTTAAATATGATAAGTATGATTTCCACTGGAAATATTGTAAAAATGTCATGCACATTTCAGTATGGAAAAATATATTGAAATTTAATATGTAATCTCTGGCCAAGTCTGTTATTTTTATGGCCGTATATAATATCATAGTTTTACACAGTTGTATGTTGTCTAGACATGACCAGTAAATCTCTGGTTTTGATATAAAACCCCGTGGTGTTGATAGACATTAGCAGTGCAGAATTTCAGCATTTGGGGAAAAGATAGTGGCATGCAATGCCTTTCCTCTCAAACATAATGATTTGAAATCCTGTGTACAGGTGCACAGCGAGAACGGCCAAGTGTCATTGTAAGGTGATGGCCGCCTAGTGCCCCTCTTGAAATGATTACGGTGGGTTCAGCCCAGGCACGGCATTCACATCTCAGTTATCTGGTGCTAGCAGAAATAAGATAGAATGACCTTTTCTTAAAAGACAAATAGGTCATTTTGAATATCCAGAGTTATTTCAGAATGTAATGAGGACCGCTTTCACAGACTCCCAGCGGGTCAGGGCAGATGGCAGTTTGCACAGGACTGTTGCTGCAGCAGCCCTGTTAGACGCTCGCTCACACCTCACCTTGTTTCCCTTTCCTGTTACCCTGGGAGGAGCTTCTCAACAAGAGAGGCAGAGGATGGACTCCAAATCTAAGAACTGTAAATGAGTAATACGTCTGAGAGTGTTTGCAAAGGCTCTTTCACCAAAGTTGTTCTTTAAGGAGAAATACTTCTCCTTAGAGCCTCTCTAGGCAGCAGACTGCCAGTCAGCCAACTGAGGTGGCCTTGACGTGGGAGATGGTAGATGGCATGCTCGTAACACTGCTCAAAAAGCTGCCTCGGAAGGAAACTTTCAGATCTAACCCTGACCCTAACCTTAACGTTAACCCTGACCCTCCCCTCCTCTCAGAGCCAGGAGGAGTTGTGTTTGTCAGGGGTGGAGCTGGTGTCAAGGAAAGAAGAATCAAAGAGAGAGTCTGCGAGCAGTGGATGTGATTATGGGCCAGGCAGATAGGGCTGGGATGCCCGAGGTCAGGTGGGTTTATGTCTCTGCTAAAGAGTGTGGGTAAAGGCTACATCTGTGGGTTGTGTGAAACCTCCTGAATTTCACATCAGCAGGGATTTTGCTCCACGTGTGTTGGGCACATGGGACAACCCCTTCCCTCAGCAGCTCTTGTCCTGAGATTCACAGACGCCTGCTGACATCATATAAACGTTACCTCTGCCTTACCTGGGATTTTGCTTGGTATGGGGTGCTACTGCTTATAAGGAGGAATGGGGAAAAGGAGCATTCCCCATTTCCATCCTTTCCACATCCCTGGTAGGATGCTGTGCCAAGGACCACTGCCAAACGAGGGAATGCTGGCTGCTCTTTGTGCCATTGATAGCAGGGCCATGCAGTGGGAGACTGGGTAGTCCATGGCAACACAGAGGAGAGCACGACTACTGATAGTACTGTTCATGTCCAGCTTGGACATCACTTGGCTCTATAAACTTTACAGGCATGCTGTTACCTCCAAATCACCCTATTAAACTTCACTAATGCTGTACAGTTCATTTCAAAACTGAAGGGATGACATCAAACCTGACACGTAATCACAGTATATTCAGCCTAAAAGCTGTTCAATAGGACCACCCTCCCCTACCCCAGTGTTCTCACTCGTTGCCCATGAACAACAAACTTTCCTGTCCCTGGGCTGCTCAGCAATGCCTCAGTTCAGATTCAGCTGTGGCACTAATATTCATGTGAGAGAACTTTAAATCATGTCTGAGTAGGTTTCCATCTCACCTCAAATATCTTGTTTATTAAAATCTGTAATGTATTTGGTGATACACACTTCTTTCTAAAGTAATGTAAAAAGAAGATACTTGACATGGTACGCATACAAATACTGGCTTACTTCTTTTCTGCAAAAGACATCCCTTAAATATGTGGGGTTCATTCTTGCCTCAGGTTTATGCTCTTGTTTGAGGACATATGTAGATTTGTTATTCACAGTCTTCTGGGAAAAAAAAAAAAAACCTAACCAAAACCTAAATTCCTTTAGGAAAACAAATGGAAATAAAGAGGTTTTGCCTGCCGTGCCATTTAATGTACGACAGGACTAACATAGCATCTAAAATTTTGCTGCTGGTCACATGCTGTTCAGCACGTCAGTTGTGTTAACTCCTGTCCATGGAGTTTGCATTTTCTCTCACCTTTTTTTAGGCTTTATCAACAGTTCCCTATTTTATGTGAAAGTCCTTTCTCTGCTCTCATTCTTCTCTCTTTTCTTACATTGCACTTGCCTGTGTCTTCCCCTCCATTACCTGTTTGCCTTTTTACTTGCCTTTGAGTACTGTTTCTGGGTTGGGGTTTTTTTTGCCTTTTTCTTTTCCTGTGGCCTTAAAACATTCCATACCCTGTGGATATGTATTTTGAATTACCTGAGAGATCATCCTACTAGTTGCAACGCAGTGCTTTGTTGCAAAAGAATTGATTTGGTTTTGATCCATGCATCATGCTGTAATGCATCTGATTCCTATGTGAAAATGGGTCCCAAATCCACCTAATTTCTGATTTTTCTTTCCCTGTTATTTTTAAGGATGAAGGAGAAAAAAGCATAGTAACAGATATTCTTTAAAGCATGTTTTAATTTTTGTTCACTGGCCTACTTGTGATTTTTTTCTTTCATAATTTTCTTACTCTCTCCTCCTTCCATTGCTCTCCTTCACCTTTTAAACCCCCAAAGCCTACAATATTTAGTAATAACACTATTACTGTTAGGGATGGGCAAGTTTAGTACATATATTTAATCCAAACAACCTTTTATATTGGTGAGGTTAATTTTTCATAGTCTCCAAAGTAAAAATCATTGTTGTTTTCAAAATCCGAAAAACATCTCAATAAATCAAGATTTCAGAAGAATGTTATATGTAACATCTATGTATCACAAGCAAATTTCCTCATTTCAGACCTTTTTTAAAATTCGAATGTCCACTAAGATCACTACGTGCTCCTTATTTCACCCTGCTTTTTAAAACTCACTGTCTAAACCTGAACATCATTCTCTAGATAAGGTCTACCTCATTTCAGATTCAAGAGAACGATTTCTCAAGTTTCTCACCTTTGGAGACAGATTCCTTAATTCTTTGAAAACAATGCTGCTTTTATCCGATAATCACTTGGGCAGTTAATACTCACTCAACAGACGGTCAGTTTTTCCTCCAAGACACTGGTGTCTGACCAGTTAACTACCACTTTGTTGTCAAGATTCCTTACTTATGAGAACCACGTTAAAGTTATCTTCTGCGTAATTTAATTTTTACAGCTGCAATAGTTTATGATTGAAAACTTCATGCAGATGTTGTAAATCTGCTACACTTAATATATATACTCCTTTGGTTTGTTTTAACCACAAGTCTCTCATCCACCGGTATATTCTTTAGGATTTTAATGACAATGTGGAAGATGGACCCTGTGGTGTGCTCAGGGATCCTGGCCCCCCACTTGTTGAGGCTGAGTAGCTAGGTGAACCTTAACCTTCTCAGCATCACTCCTTGGTTTCCTACCGATGGACATGGAAGCTTGAGGCGATGTCTGAGGGCTCAAGTAACATCCCTGGAGAGAGAATATTTCTGCAGCACGTAGTGCAACCTGGAAGCAGGAGAGAATTTAAAAATCCTCTACTTTAGACATAGATTAGGGGATGAAGAACAGACACAAAACCCCCAAAAGGAATTGTCAAGGATATTTTTCTGTGCTCTGGTATTTTTGGCTAGATTAATGTCCGTGTTATTCCACCCATGACCCAGTTCCCTTGTAGTGTTAATCTTATCTGGAGTGGTTTTGGATTAGGGGAGATGAGGACGAGAGAAGAACAGAATCAATCAGGATTTAAGAAAAAGGACAGAGAAATTCCTGAAGACACAGGTTGCTCAGGACTTCCAAAAGGTGAAGTTCAAGCAGCGGCATTGCTGGCTGTCAGCACCGCTCTCAGCCCTTGTCCCGCTGCGCCTGCAGTGACCTGCTGAAGTCCTAGAGCTCCGCGAAGACGTGCCGAGCTCACACCGTGTCCCTCTCATGGTACTTGTCGTCATAAAGTCACGTATTACTAAAAGTGCTCAGGAGGGATAGTTAATCTCACCGCTTCAACTGCTGAAGAGACACTAATGGGAAACTGGTAAGAAGCTTAATGTTATTAAACACCTGTGAGAAACCATTTAAGGCAGAAGAGGGTTCTGCATCACTGAGGCCATAATCCTGCATCCACACTTGGTGAGGCTTTTAGGGGAAAAGCCAAAGCAATTACGGATCGTATTTTAATAACTGTTGTACACTTTGTTTCACCTCATAGCAATCCCGGAGAAGCACCTAACAAGCAGATAATCATGAAATAATTATGAAAGTTGATGGTCAAATGGACAAGTACCGTTGTCTGCTTGACAACTGTATTTTGCACATTCAAAGTTACCATTTGCTAAATCAGAAACTTCAGGAAAGGTATCAGATGGCTAAAACAAGGGAAAGAAAACAAGGATTCTTCTGTTCTGATGCAAACTTAGTCACTGGCTAATTATGCAGCCTTTGGTAAATCACTTCAGGTGTGAGGGCCAGCCTCAGAGAGAGCTGGGAAAGGCTGAAGGCAGACAGGCAGCTGTTGAGAGCCCTCACTACATTCTCCACACAAGGTCATGCCTAGGAGCCACAAGGTTGTGTGATGATACAGAATTACGTCATGCTGATATGACCACGGGAGAGGCAGAGCTTAATAGTGAGGGAACAGTGAAAAGCTGCAACCTCTCGGTGAGCTCTGGATCAACGCTAGTTTGAAGCTAGGCAGAGCTGTCAAGAATATGCTGAACCATGTTCAGCCTCCAGTTTTGAGTAAGTAAATCTTCTAATGGGTCTGGTCTTGTGTGCCACTTCCTGGTAATCCCTTAATGACAGTATATCAAGAACCTTTTCCTTGAAGGAAAGTAAATGATGTCACAAAACTTGCAATCTTGAAGAGAAGATATTTAAGTATTTTAAATGCTATTCAACTTTTCTAATCGTAGCCCTTCAGAGTTTATCCCCTTGCTTGTGCGATGTTGCACAGTGACCAGCAGGCACTGCCAAACTAGGGGTTTCATGGTAGAAAGGAGAGCAAAGTGCCAACAAATGTTGTCCATGAGTTTTCCCAGACTTTGAGAACTCCTTTAGCTGTTCAGGCCACTGACTTGTAAGCATTTATTATTGCAAAGTCTCTCTTTTCTTTGTGTGTTCCACTGCCAGCAAGGAATGAATAGGTGGAGAGTTGAGGTGGTTTTACATTTTCTGTGTTTTCTCAATGGGATACAGAACAGCCAAAGCATAGGATGATTGTAAACTGATGGAAATTAGAAAGTAAGTGTTCAGTGAATAAAGCTTAATAACTATTAAATTTTTAATAATAGGTATGAATGAGTAAATCAGGAGTTTTAGCAGAAGTTGTAATTTACCAAATGAATTACAGATTTAGTGCATCTGTGTACTGAAAACCTGAAATTTATGAACAGAGAAAAAGTTGTTATTTCCCAGGAGAAATCTTCATGAAGGAAAGGCACTGTCTTCTCATACCAACACATTTATTCATGTTTTTCTGAAAATGTCATTGTGTTAAAGGCGGTGCAGGTTGGGGAGCTGTTTGCTTTGCTGGGGTGGGTGCCCGTTGGCAGCGGGGTGATGCTGCGTCCGTGTTTGCAGGCACCGAGTGTGTTGGGGCCGGCAGAGCAACAGGTCTGCAGTGCAAGGGAGGGGGGAAGAAGAGAAACACCACCACCAGCTGCGAGAGCCAAATATTCTTGGTTCTACAGAATATTTTGGTTTGATTAATCACTTCCTGATTTGTCTCAGCCATCTCTACTGGAGCTTTACTGGTGAATGGGTTGCAGCTGGGTACTCAGACTGTGCAGAACTACAGCAGGAGTTTCCTGGGGGAGAGATTTCTTCAGGTTTTGGCTCATCCTTTACTGACCCTGAACATATGGAAAATAAGTAGAAAACATCTGACTTTTCACATACTTTATAATCACAACAGTGAAAACATCCTTAAATGATAGTTGTTTTAGAGACTGTACATCTTCTGATATTTCCAGTTGCTGATCACAAGTGAGGTTTTGGTGTTTTGTTTTTTTTTTTTTTTATTTTATTTTAACGGGTGTGCTGTAGCTGCAAAGGGAGCTGTGCTTTGCTGTAACAGGGGACGTGATATGAACTGCAGTGAATGCATCAATGCACGTTGCTTTTACTCTACAAAAAATAGAAGCAATGAACAAAATAGCTTTAGCAAGTAAGATCTTTTTCCTCATAAATTCTGATTCTCAAGAGAACTATTGATTTCCTGTAACGTCTGCTCCATGCCTTCTGAAACACAGAAAAAAAAAAAATCACTATAAAAATTAGCAATATTTGCTGCAGGCTGCAGCTGTACCTCCCTATCATATCTCTTTTCCCTCTGATACATTCTTGTTGTACGGAAAGTTCCATAGTGAAATACAAAAGCCAGCGTTTAGGCAATTTTTCTTTTATAATACTTTTAACTGCTATCTTGAGGGGAAAAGGGCACATTGTGGATTGTGCAAAGTAAGTACTATCCTCACATGTTTTATGGACTGTTTTGATGGCATGCTGTACGTAGTCTGGCACCACGAGCACAAATACCATGAATCCAGCTGAGACAGCAAACTTTCAAAGCTGGGAGAGAGCTAAGGCTGAGCTGTCACTCTTATCTCCACTTTCCTCATATTCATGACTTATGAGAGAGATTCTTTTGCAGGTCTAGAAGGGTATGAAGTATTAATAATATCTTTCACCACTGGAATTTGAAGGAAAGAGCATGATTTTGGCCTTCATGGAACTGTGCACATCTAGCTTTAACAAGTGAGATTTGGAGAGGAAGAGGTATCTAATTCAGTTCCTACGTGCCCCCCCCCCAGCCCTGTGGCTTGTGCGTGCCTGTTTGTAAACTCAAGTACAGGTGACTCTGGTATTGGACAAAACTTAAATAAAATTTATTATTTTCTCCAAGCAAAATGAAGCTTTTCATTTGTTTTTTTTTTTTTCTTGATCTAAATCTGTTTGTGCTGGCACAGCCACGATGCTATGTGGGAAGACTACTTCAATAGCGTACGTGCTGCAGGCATTTGCTGGTTTATAGGTGCACTCATACGGCTGCCCTACCAGCGCAACTGTTGGGTTGATGAAAGGACTGCGTTGCATCCTTAAAGCTTTGGTACATCATATTGAAATATTGCATTTTGAAAAAAATTAAGCAGTTTCATGTCAAGTTCACAAATACAGTGTCAACATGAAGAATTAGAGAAATGAAGGCTTTAATTTCTGATTATGTTTCTCTGCAGTGCGTACATTGAGGTGGAGGAGGAATGAACCTAGATTTGGGAAGGCCTTCTCGTTTGTGTTCCTGTCACAAAGATACAATAAAAAGTTGATATAAGCAAGAAGAAGGGTGAGGAAAAAGTTTCAGTGATTAGGAAAAAGGAAAAGCTGTGTAAAAGAAGAATAATGATAGACATTAGAGAGAGGCAACAAAACTTCACTCTTGCATCTGAACTTCCTTTGGTTATTATGTTCCTTTTCAGTTCTTAAACTTCTCAGTTTTTAAGGACAATATGGGAGTTCCTTCAGTCCACCTGGCTGGGAGATATTTGGTAAAGCAAAATCTCCATTACACTTTGAGTCTATTCAGTTAGCTCTGTACAGCAAAGAAAAAAGAAGTGTGAACATACACATACTCTAACACTTCTCAGATTTTCTTCAGTGGCATCTTGTATTTTTCTTCCCTTGCTTTTCTCAGTGAAAACTCTTGTGTCTTACGGTGATTAGCTTACAGAGGAACACTTGAAAATATCTCTGAAGCAAATGGTGTTTGTGAAAATCTCAGCTCATTGAAAAGAGAATGAACCCCCTTTCCAAATCAGGAAATCAATCCCTTTAAAAAAAAAAAAATTAAGAAAATAAATTAAAAAAACCCCGACCAAACAACCCCCATGTCACGAACCACTCAGCATTTGTCAAAGAAACTTTGGCAGAATTTTGGAATTTTGATCTCTGCTCCCTGTCAGTTTTTATGAGTTTACAAGACTTGCCATCTTGACTTGTTATTTTTCTTCTTTAGTGTTACTTCTGAATTTTTCAAGTCTATTTTTTTTTTTCTTTATTTGACATATACATCCTTCCACCTGTCAAAATCTGAATGTATTTATAGTGTGGCATGGTAAAGGCCAGAGGAAAAAGCACATCTAAAAGATAATCATGCCATAACCTTAAACATAAGCTCTACTACAAACATTTTTTTTCTGTAAATTCTGAATCATGTTTCTTCTGAGATGTTCATCAACAAGAGTTTGGAAATGTTGATGGGGAGGGAGTAGGTTTGGGATTAAAATGTTGTGTGCCTGAGGATTAGCATATATGATTTTATCAGTATTTCTGTTGTTACTTGTTTAGTCTTCAGAGATCTTTCTAAAGGACTGCAATGATGCAGATGCCAAAATTAAGTCTGCTGAAATTGGATTTTTTCCTTCTCTATCTGTGGAAATGCAATTAAGTAGGACAATAGAAAGAAAATCCTATTCTTTAAAAGTGCTTTCATTCCAGTTTGCAGTTTCTCCTTCATTCCACAAAATCCTTTACTTTTCTGATCAATGTAGGGTCAAACAAAGACAGTAACAAGAACTCTGAAATGTGCCTTTGGCATCACAGAAACTTAGCATTGCAGACTGTACCGGTAGCCTGAAGTACCCTGTTCCACAATGGAAGCATAAAGTAGAATGAGAATGATACGCAAATTGGAAAAATCAGTAGCAGTTATACTTACATGGTACAAAAGATAAACAAACTACCTTGTTTGTATTCTACAGCAATAGGTTTACGGTACTAAAGATAAACAAACTGCCTTGTTTGTATTCTACAGCAATAGGTTTAACTGAAAACAATCTATTTATTTATTTTTTCTGGTGTGTTTCTCTGAATAAAACATTTCCTAACAGCACAAGTGGTCAGCTAACTTAGAATGGTAAGTCTGCTGAATCTCAGTGTTGGCTCAGATTTGGGAAGAACACAGTAAACTAAAGGCAGGAGAAGTTCTCCTGGACCATAAATGTATCTTACAGCAGGTGGCTCTGATGTTGAATATGTGAATATATGTGAATTCATATGTGTGAATACGTGAGGTAAAGAATTTTTAGAAAAAGATGCAAAATAAAAATGTAAGTGATGATATCACTTTTTAGGTTTTGTATCATTGAATTTATCATGATACAGTCAAAATCTAAGAATGACTGAATCTATTTTGACCTGAATCATTACTATCATTTGATACGTTTATTGAATTGTGCATTCAAGGAAACACTGTACATTTAAACAAGTGTTCAAACACAATTTAGTTCTTAGCAGAGCTGGGTTAAAATTTCAAGTGCCAGGAGCTAGAGAAACGGTATATTTCTCATGGCACAAGAAACAAACAGTGGTCCTAAATAACGGTGATTTTGTTTTCTACTGATAATCTACACTCTTTTGTGGATAAGTTGAGCAAAAAATGCAGAAAGGAAGGACTGACTGCCTCTGAAGGACTGATGCCCTGTGTAACAAGTATGGCTTCAGTGCCAGAGCTCTAGTGAGGGGAAAAGAACCAAGGGTAGTGTAAGGATAGAGAGGGGCATATATAAAAAGGAATAACGTCAAAGGTTCAAATTAAATCAGCTTTGGAAAAGAACCCATTTCTAATGCCTGTGAAATAAACTGATACGAAGAAAGAAAAGGGCTTTACAAGGTTGTAGAAAGCTTGAGTCAAGTTCTGTGTATCCTGACACCAGCTTTTCAAACTTGTGTGTGTACGCCACGGACTTCCTGTGGTTTCCTCTTTCCCCAGAAATTTCACCTGTGGTCAGAATGCTCAGTCACAAAAAGTTGTGGGTTTTTTTGGGGGTGTTTTGGTTTTATCCGGTGTGTGTGTTTTTGGTTGTGTGTTTTTTTTTTGTTGTTTTGTTTTGTTTTTGTTTTTGTTTTTTTGTGGTGTTGTTTTTTAATAGCTCTAATCACTTTAGTCTTAGAAGTACAGAATGATAGGTGGTTCACTTTCAGTATGTAAATAATCTCATAACTAATCACTCTTCTTGTTAGAACTATATAATACTTTCTCTTAGCGTTTCACAGAGCATGGAGAACTGCAAGCTGTAAAACAAAGGTGTTGCCTTCAATATGCTGTGCTCTGGAAGCCAAACTGGTTTATAATGTACTGCTTTAAAAACAAACAAGAAAATGTGAAACTGCACCAGATTATTGAGGATGGTTCTAAGCTACAGCAATAATAGCCAAATTTTTAATAGATATATACCTGTAATTCCAAAGATCGGTTAAAGTAGCTCATGCTGTAGACTATATCACATAGCTCTGTTTGGTGTTTTTTTAAATGATAATATAAAATAAATAGGTATAGAGATACCTACATTTTTATTAATGAACAACTGTTCATTAGTTAATTCCTAATAATTTTTATGGCAAGGAAGTAACTCAAAATCTATCATTAGTACCATTAATGGATAGTACTAAAGAATTTTTAATGTTTAAAACTTTAAAAATCACAAATTATATGTTCTACCAAAAAAAGTGTCATTCAAGAAGTATTATTCACTTTTTTCCCTTTAGTGATTACTGGTTTGGATATGAAATTTTTCATTTTCTCACATATAGATCTCTAATTCTTTTGAAACCCTACAGGGACAGTATATACTAATTTTTGGTTTTGCATCATTATGACATTTCTAGTTAAAAATGTAGTGGTACTGATTAGTCATTTAACATAATGCCTCATTTTTCATATTATTGTTTACTTTTGATAAAAACCTAATATTGACAGGAAATGTCACATTCATTGTAAATGCCTTGGAATTGTAAGTGCAAAATTGCCTGTAAAGTAAAAAAAAGATGTAGAACTATTGGAAAATAAAATAATTATACACAAAAAACCCCCAAACAACTAAACATCCTTGATTACACAACTCCCTAGTGCCTTCTTCACATGCTGCAGGCTCTTTGTTATTCTTTAAAAAACCAGGGATCTTAGGAGACTGCTTATATAATTACACTTTTAATTATGAGTTTATTAGTTTAAATAAATTGTGATCTTTCCATATGTCCATGGCTGCACTTCAGTTGTTTGTTAACTCACAGAATGCTAGAGTTTTGATCTGTGCTAGAGCTTTGCACTGTCTAGAGCAAGATAGTGGCAGCGAATGAGTGTGACTTCTGTACTGCTGTAGGTTTCAGAAAATAAACAATTAAAGAAAAATTACCCAGAGGAACCAGGGGATTGCTCATGTGCTCAGCAGGGTAAAGGACGAGATCTTCATTAATTCCAGTCATGAAGGTAAAAGCCTTAGCTGGTGATTGCACAATGAGATTTTGTAAGTTAATATTTGTCTTCTATCGCAGAATAAAAATTAGCTATGTAAATAGTCTCATAGTCTCAGATTCCTGAGTCAAAACTTATGACAGAGAATATATTCAACCTGCCTCTTCTGTGTACCCCACACAACTTTTCTTTCACTCACTGTATTCTGTGTCACAATCCAGTATTTAACCCATCACAGTTTGGACAAGGTGGGTTTGTTTAAGGAAGCAGGTAGGCAGACCCAAGAAACTAGGTACCAGATTGCATACGGCATCAAACTGTTACCCAGTTAGGGACTGGAAATAGCACAAAATTGGCTTTGATCAGTGTAAAATCTGTCACACGCTCAGTGTAAAAGTCGATCATTAGGCATTAGGTGACACCCTTTGGTTAAATCACTCCCTAGCTCATAACATTGAGACCTGGACGGACGGACGACGTGGTGGCTGCGGCTGGTGGGGTTCACCCCCTCAGACCTGCACGACCTATTGCGGACCCCAGACTCATGACAGAAGGCAGCCAGAGCTCCCTTCATCTGCCTGCAAACAGCAAGCCGTGCCAGGGGCATGGTGAGCTAAAGCATCAGGTTTTCACAGAAGAATGGAAACTGGAGCTAACGCAGTTCTTTCTGCTGAAGAAAGATCAATACAGGACCTCACTGATGCCTTCCTAGGCTCAATGTGAAACGTCCTTTGTTGGTCAAAGATCAGACCCAATATGGATCTATTTTCTAAACACGTATGAATCTGTAGCACCCCAATGCTCCCAGAGGCTGGTGTATTTGTACGCACATGAATTCAGAACATCCTACGCACTGAACTGATGTTTGCCAAACTTAACCATGTAACACCCATTTTGCCGGAGAAGGAGCACCAATGGCTAACTCTACCTTTCTCCTGGGTGTGGGAGCCTGCAAATATCCATTCTCATTTTCATCTTCTCTGTCACATTTGGTGGCTGTAGGTAAGCTGGTCAACTGGCCTGGGTTTGAGAGCTGATGAGCATGCAGACAGCATACACACGTACGTCTTCTGGCTGGCGAGTGACTCATTTAGCAGACTGCAGTGATGTGTCCTACCTAAGCACAAGTGCTTAGGTGTGTAGGAGAGTCTAGCAATTACAGGCTGCGACAGCAGATCTTCTCAGTGGAGGTGGCCAAGAGCACACCAAAGCTGGCTGTACAGAGAATATTGAATTCAGATCAAAGTCTACCCGTGCTTGTGCAGCACTTGTGGACAAATCTGAAGATACTTAAAAGAGTCCTTGAAGCTCCAGTACAAACACTCTGGCTAAGAGTTTTACACCTTCTAGCACCTTGGAGCAAGACTGTAGAATGCTTTTTTTTTTTTTTTTTTCTCATAGCTATCACAAAATTCAGCACTCTCTGGTCCCAGAATAAGGTACTACTCTTTGGCCTTGTCTTCTCTACTGTAAATACATTGCAAACTGTAGATTAAAAATTAATAGTACTTTTCCCCAGCACAAAACATCTTCACCATCCAAGCTGTCACTCTGTACATGCTGTTGTCCCAAGAGAATAAACAAGTGTCATATGAGTTACGCAGCCTGGTGTAAGCGTCTCTGCCCGAAGGAGCAAGATGCAGTCACTCTCTATCATTCCCTAGCATGTCTGCTGGCCGGGCTGTGTCTCTGTCATCATTTGACATTGAAGTGTTACCTCACTCATAAACAGAGCGCTTAGAAATGTCTATATATAGAGCAAGAGCTCTTCTGGGGATGGACTTTTCTTCTGTTCCAGTTCACACCATGGCCCCAGTCCTGGGACGTTCTTAACCGTCTGAGTGCCCGCAGAGCTGTGACAGCATGGGAGCACAGGCAAGCAGTGAACAATAAGAAGCATCTAGTGTCTCAAACAAAAGCAAATTTGAGTTTTAGGTTACAATTACAAATGACTGGCATGCAGAACAGGCCTCACTAGCTCTTACTTGCTGAATAAACCAAACATGCGTTGTTACAAACCTCGTTAGACTGACAGTTGTGCCTTACTGGTGACTGAAAGAAGCTAAGTGCAATTATAATGGGACTTGATAACTTTCTCTTCCAAAATATGTTTTGTTACACTCTGCAATAGCTTGTATTAAACTAAACAATGAGAGACTTAATTACTTCAAAGCCTGTTGGATTCATTATGAGACAATAGATTTTTAATACGATATTTGGCAGCTGACTCATCTCAGCACTCAGCTGGTGCCTTCCATACCATAATGCTGTGATCGAGACACAGCATAAATGATGCAGCACTAAATCTCTGGGAAAAATGCATCCACCATTGTAAATAACAGCATGTTGCATAGAGAAAAATCAATATCAAACCAAGTATCAGTTTCCTATTCAGACATAACAAAACACTGCACACACAATTAGTTTTTCTGTTGTTGCTCACAAATTTCCTTGCTATTTTTTAGATCAGGATTTCTTTCCAGCCTTGCCACCCCTCATAAATACAACAGCTGTGTAGGTAGGTAGTTTTCACTTACCAGATTAGAGCTGAGCCCCTAGTATTGTTTCACCTGCTGTTATAATTAGGCCCAGGGGAAAAGACAGACAGCTGTTTCCCTTCTCTATCATTGTGTCATCTTATTTGTATTAAAACTGAAAAAAATCTTACAGTTGCATTGTTCTGCAGCAGGAGCTGGCAGAGTCAATGAGGTTCAGGGCAGACTGAGCCTCTTCCCTGCTGTGCCTTGACATTTCAGCACATACCGTATTACTCCACACTTACTATGATTTAAAATGTATGTCGAGTCTGCCTCTTGCTCTGATTGAAACTAAATCCATTTGAAACATACGGAAGGGTCCCAGAATAACAGAGTTAGTTCGGTTTATCTTCAATTCTTATGTTGTGTACCATCAATGAATCTTACACCACTGTGTTTCTTACATGAAGAGATACGAGAAGAGTAATTTTGTGCTTACACCTGAGGAATGTGCCGTGAGAAGGCCTGAATCCCATGCTTTACTTGCTGGAGTGGTGTGTTTGTGTTAGTTGTAGGCTTGGGCTTGTACTTCAGCCTAAGCTCCCTGCCTAGCCTCTGTGCAGGCTCTCCCTCCGGCACTAACCCGCAGCAAGCCCTGGGAAGGGAAACGGAGGAGATGCAGGAGGGCGAGAGGGAGCCCAGCCATACCTGACGTCTGGCTCTGTCGGCACAACAGGACCGACCTCCTTGGCTGTTGAAGCAATCGCCTTCATCTAGTAACCCTGCACAAACCCAGGGCGGCAGTTCCCACCACTGCCTTGTGGGCAGTCGGCACCGTGCTACCCATCCATGGGTATGGTGCCTGATGTAAAGGAAGCTCCATCTGCACCGGCGTCTCCAACACTTGCTGTAATACAAATGCATAGCAAATAAAATAGAACAAGTGATATTGTGGGCAATGGTTTGGTACAATATCACAAATTAATTATCTCTCATTATCCATATTAATTTCTCCAAACACCAATATCTTATTTCACTTACTTTGTCTTCTTACTTGTGGCAAAATCACATGGAGAATTAAGGAGACGTTGCGTTGGCCAAAATGTATCCTCTTTCTCTGCTTTAAAGTGACATACATTTTCTGCTAAAACCATAATGACTCATTAACAGACCTAGAGATGCACTGATGGTGAAATCCAATATCTTCATAATGCATAAAGTTGTCAAAATTCCTCCTAAACCAGGCTATTTCTGGGACTATATTAATTATAATTTAAAATAGGTACTCCTACATTAAAAAGATTTGTCAAATCTACATTTGAGATGTTTTGGTGACTTCCCAAATTGGTGTATGAATACCTACAATTTCTGATTTATGCCCTGAAGTTGAACAATCCCCCAAAATACTAAAGTAATAAAAACTAACACTACTTTTAGTTACCTTACCATGTTTTTACATTATCAGTACATATTAAAAGGCCAAAAGGTTAACATTAATGATTCCAAAATGGTCCAGAAGTATAACAAGTATTATTGCTAGGCTTTATTCCATTAAGATAGGAACATTTTTTGTAATGTGTTTTACTTGACCTAATTTTCTTAGAGTAACTGTAAGTGTTTGCAAGGTAACTGTTAACATATCAATAGGCATTGAGGCTATTCTTCTTCTTCCCTCAAAAGTAAAGGCGAGGAGGAAGAATTGGGTAGCTCTCTTAAAATAGCTAAGGAAAACTGCAAGGCACTTTTAGATTATAAGAGATCTGTTCATTATCTTGCATTTCAAGGATGCTGCTTAACGCCATTCAGTGAACCAGAAAACTGTGGTAATTTCTAAATAGTTCTCAGACTTGTCCTGCGCATCCAGCTACACATGCAGAGCTCAAACCATGTCTCTACACATCATTGATTTTGCAAACTTTCAGGTCAGTTACGAATTTTGAAATAGCTGCATATGGTCAAGTAGCAAGTACACGGAGATGTCAGTGTTCTCACTTCAGCATGTGAAGACACAAGCTAAGTTTCTTTGGTAAATTTTTAATGCCATAATCTGCATGCAACAATTGGAGCACAGTTAAATTATTTCAAATTGTTCCCATAAATCAGTGATACTTTTATAATTATTTGACAAAACCAAATCCATCAAAGTGATAGTCAGTGTTCTTGCAGGCTGTGCTGATTCTCAAGTAAAAGCCAGTATATTGCAAAGCAGGGAATGAACAGGCTTGCACCACCAAGTTTCCAGGATTTAAAAAAAAAAAAATAAATAAGTGAGCCTAACATCCTTGGGGGGAAAAGATCAACTCTTTACATAAAGTGAACTAGTACAGAAGACTCCAGAAGAAGATGTATCATGGAAGAAAAGCCAAAGTAAGAGTCAAAAAGTAAACCTGCTTTATTTTGTTTCTTAGACTGAGTGCTTCTTTGCTCCCTGGGGTAGAGTGAAATGCCTGAAGGGATCTCTGTTAGTGCTTGAAGAACAGCTTCTCCATTATTTCAAGACTCCATTCACCACTTTCATTTTGTTATTTTAAAATCACAGAATGTCTGTTCCCCACACTACAGATATCCTGACTGATTATAAAAAGCAATTCCTAGTTCTTGCAGAAAAAACATCCAACACAACAAACCATGTATATATATATATTTGAAAAAGAAACAACCACAAAACTATTTTTGTACTCACAATGAAACTCTTGCAAACTCCTGCCCCTCTACTGTGTTTACCAGCTCAGTCACATGAACTTTTAGGGCAGCTTGCACTAAAATCCAAGACAAGGTCACAATTCCAAAACTCAGAAACCTCATGGAGAAAGACCTGTCAGAATCCTTTTTTCTAGATCACTGTAGCGTTTCCCATGTTCCTCTGCTGAAAGCAGCAGAGCAGTGTTTTGTATATGGACAAGGCATGAGCAGACCTTAAATGTGCCTAGCTGAATAAAGTATTATAACTTAAATCTTAAGCGCTAAACTTCACTTTAGATGAGCAGATACCCAGGACATCACAAGAATATATGTCTGTAGCAAAATCTTCCCTTTGATTGATGTCCTTCATTCCTTCTAGCTTCAGTGCAGGGCATGTTACAGGAGACCTCACTCCTGTGAGAGCGTGCCAAGGGTCTAGCCTAGACACCTCAGGCACAAGCCAGCCTTCAGTGCGGAAACCTCTGCTTGCCTCCACCATATGCAAATCAAATAAAGCAGACAGGATCACTGCTGATTTTTAATCGTCAAACAGGATTCTGTCATTAGGAACCGTGCTTCACACACAGGTCTGGACACACTTTTAATCAATTTTTCCAATGAGAATAATAAAAAAAACCCCATCCTAGTTTCAGTGTCAGAGTCAATTAAAGAATAGTTTTGTGTTACATACATCCCAGTCACCCAAGATTATAATCTGATTACACCAGTTTGTATGCTACCCCGTTGTTCATGGCTGATTAAAAACTGATAGGCAGCTCAGCGTGTGCATAACTTTCAGGACCCCTGTTCAGACGTGCATGCACTGATGTTACACGTGCCTATGTGCACACGCCAATTCTTTCTTTGATGGGTGATGGCAGTACTGCTCTGGATTCGCTGCTCCTGAAGCCCCCTTATCTGAGCCACTGAATGATAGGAATAAGGGTAAGGTTAGAGTGGAGCTACCTGGAGACCCTGGTGTGGAGACAGACGTCCCAGCTTTCTGCTTGCGGCTGAGGATCAAACTGGGTTGGCAGAGACAGAGAGGTGCTCTATGTTGTGTGATGGGGAGACGTTGTATCGGATGTACATATCCTCCTCCACATTCCCCTACCGTCATTTCTCTGGTTGCATCCAGTCCTGCAGCTTCATCAGTCTAAACCAGATGAAAGCTCCTGTTCCAGCCACAGAGTGAAATCTCATCTCTGTATAGAATAAAATTTAACTCCTCGGCATTTTACAATACCTGTAGTTTAAGAACCTACTTTGCAAATTTTGAATAACAGAATGGCAGTTCAGTGGTTTATTGTTGTTACAGGTCATAAAGCATAATTTAAAAGGGAAATTTTCTTGGGAATATTAAAACTCAACAAATTTTTCACTGAGGAAAGAGTATATTTTAATTTCAATTAGCCATTAACACTGCTGGTGTTAACATTTTATTCACTGTAGGTTATTTTGTAGTTCCTCGCTTATTCGCCTGTGATTGTAGTCTCTCCAAGCAAATATATTTGCTTCTGTCAGGTTTACTGTAATTTTTGCATTTATGAGACAAAACAGGGTTATATCAAAGGCTATTAGGAATTCTCTTTTCCCACTTTGCAAACCCAGAGAATTTTATACTGTTCTGTAGTACTGCTAGAACAATGCTCCAGAGAGGCGTGAGGTGGCTTTGAGTCAATCACGCTAATTGTTTCTGTATTTTGCTAAGCTACTGCTATCTTCAGTTGCAATTAACATGACATCTGGTGAAGCACTGGGCTGGAACATTGATTATTCTAATGTTTCTCATTAGTAATCATTAATAACAAATGAATAATTCAACCGATTATCAATTAACCTCTGGCTAAGGGTTTTGACACTATTTTTCCTCTGTAGAGACTCACAGCATGTACTGTTTAACTTGCTCTGATGTTCACTTCATCTCTCTTAGAAAATCAAATTGTATTTCATTTTACTCTGAAGCAGTATAACGTGTACCCTGTGTTTCAGGAGCACAACAGTCGATGTGCTCTATTCATTGAGACTACATTTGAATTCTGTTTACATATAACCGTTGTGTGATTTCTCAACCTTGAGTGCTTAGTCATATAAGGATATGAAGTTGTGCTCGGCTGGACATGGGTACGTAGACCAGAAATAGGTGGAGGTGGGGTAACTGATAACTTGCCAGCAGTTCTGCACTATCGTCTAAGTGCTACCTCCCAGAACAAATGAAGGTTAGGAAGGAACACGTATTTCTTACCTGTAACATCTTCTCTGGGAAACTGTATCTGGTGAAACACTGCCATGGCTTTGTCCTTGGTATGTGCCTTAGTCGAACATATTTTGCTTAACAAAATGACTCAGTTCCCTATAAATTCCTATTCTCACATGTATATAACAATTAAGGCTACAGAAATATCATGGTGGTACAAACCGCTTATATTTAGGAGTAAAATGTAAGTAGGGTACATCTGCAAGGGCTAAATACAGTGGAAGGAAAAAAAATGGGAAAAAAATAATTTGTGCTTTATTAACTTTGCTGCCTCTTATCACAAGATAACAGCAGCAGTATGAGTAGAGGAATAAATAAATAAATCGAGGTATCACCACAAACTCTTATCATATTTGATAATAAAAGCAAGACGCAGAGATACTCTTGATTGTTACATCTTCCATAAATGCTACGAACACCTGCGTAACCACTCACACTTTTATGCTTACAGTTTCCCGGCTAGACTTAGGAGCTTGTACTTCCTGGAGTAAAGAACAGTGTTTTGTAACTCACATATGTGAAGCTGCCTACACAATCAGACCCCAGCTTTCATCTGTTTCTTGTGCTAAAGATGATCTTCCGGAATGGTGACGGCCACCTGGGAAGACAGATGTGGAGTGGGAGAGAGCACTCACTGTGCCAGCGAACATCTGGGACGCATCAGAGCAGCCTCCAGACAGATCTGCCTTCTGTCAGCCTCAGACTAATCTCTGTGAGTACAACTCTGGCTCAAGGTAGTGACCGCTATAAGCTATACTCTGCTCCTCTTGCCCTAAGGGATCGTAGGAGTACAGAGTATTCCCCAGGTAAACCCTTCACCTTGGTTTCAGGAAGGATTCATGGCATAGGAGAAGCTTTTCTAATGTTTCTTTTCTGATGTTGGTCCATGACACCAAATTATTATCTTGGACCTAGCTATTACAGCTTTTGAGTAGTTTTGAAAAGGGAGAACCAGTCTGAATCTTTATTCAGAATCTGAATGTTGAAGCTGAAAAGACAGCTGCCAGAGAGAAATACCGACTTGTTATGCTGCTGTGACTGGCTGAGTTTGAAATGCAGACAGTAGAAAATTGTTCATCTTTGTTGGTCATGGATAAGGAGAAAGTAGTAAGCTGATGACCTGCTACTGAGTCATGACTTCTGCGAAGATGATACCATCAGTAATGCGCTTAATTTTGCCTTTGGAAGCAGTGTTGACTGCTTTACACACCAACAGGTGCTGCCCAAGGTGACTGAGCTCTAAGGAAAAGGGACAAGTCATGAGATTTTTAAAATCTCCTACAAAATTTCAAGGTTGAGCTCCTTAAAGATGTTCAGGACCTGCAAAACTGTGTCTCCTTAGGCTGATGAAATGCTACTGGATATGTCATGTGTACATGGGGCACTTAGAGACATGGTTTAGTGGTGGACTTGGCAGTGTGAGGTTTACAGTTGGACTCAATGATCTTAAAGGTCTTTTCCAATGTAAATGATCCTGTGATTCTATGATTCAACTCAGGTGTAAGCCAGCATAAAGAAGCTGACTTTACTCTTGCCATTTACAAACAAACAAACAAAGAAACAAACAAGGAAAGTTTTCCCCACCACTTTCAGATCTAGTACTCCTAAGAAACACAAAGCAAACTCCTATAATTACAAACATATGCAGAGCCACAGGCTTTACTTTCTCAAAGAAAACTGAGAATCATGGTAAACCATGTGCAATTCTCCAGGTTGCTAAACGCCTGATGTCTGAGGCTCTTTTATGTTCTATAACACTTCTTATTGGTCAAATATAAACCCCTGCACCTGTTTAACCTGAATTAAAAAAGACAATATTAATGAGCTCTATTTTATTCAAGAAGGGAGATTTTTTCCTCAGAGCTTCCTCATTTCTAAATATAACTGAATTACCACACTTTTTTTTTTCTAGGAAATGCTAGGATTCTCCCGCATCTCACCTTTAAAACATGAGTTTATCCAGCTTATGTAAAAGTGCCTTTTCTTTAAAAGTACCCACTGACTAATTTACAGGAGGTATTTCAGGCTCTACAGTCTTTATGAAGAATCTGTTAAACCTAGTGTTGACATTTGATTAACCACTTGTTTTTAACAACAATATTGGTTAGTTCTGTCAATGTGATGATGGATCTGGTCAAATATTGATGACTTTGTTGGTGCAAGAAACCCTTAAATCTTTTAATGATTGAAGAACAGAAATGAGTATACCTAAAACCCAGTTCATTCCACCCTAAAGCAGGCGTATAATGAGTGAAATGTATAAGATTTTATTTTCTTTGTTCTATAGGAACTCTAAGACATGTACACCAAATAGATCGAGAGTTAGCTGATGTTGCTGGTATGCGACTGGATAATAATGTCTTTAATTGGGCAAATGGTGAGTAATTCTTAGCATCTGCTTTTGAACAGACTGAGTTCAGTAGGCCAGATTGTCCAAATGCTATTATATCTGAATAGAAGTGACTGCCCCACTTTCTAACAGTGTAAATGGCTACAGAGCATGCAAAGTAGAAGATCTGGTGCACCGCTTTCATTCATATGTCTCTTATTCTGCTCAGCCAGCTTGTAGTCATTTTGATTCATTGCTTTGAGTAAACTTCAGTATTTCAATCTTCGTAGTCAGCCCAGGAATACAGCTCAGATTGCCTTCAGTTACGTATTTAATGTGAAGGACTTAACAGGATGCCGTGCATCATTACGATGACATGAGACCCTCTGGAAATGTAAAGTGATGTGTTTTGCTTGCAGACATGGTTAAAGAGACTATAACTGTCAGATGAAGCACAAAAAAAGAGAAGATAAGAGCAGTCACCCTGTCTGTTTCTCCAAATGATGTTTAAACAGAAAAAATATTGGTGATCTTGTGAAAGGAATTTGGTTATTTCTTTACAGCTTTGAGGAACGGGTTGAATGACTAAAGGCCTGTATCAGGGCAGCACTGAGAACATGTTGATGGGGAACACTGAAGCATAGGATTTATCTTTCTCTTTTCTTGCCCTTCCTCCTCGCCTGTGCTCCGTCAAAAGGGGTAGCTAGAACCGTTTTTAATGCTTTCTAAAAAGGTTGGGTAACTTCTAAATTTTCTTATTACAATGCTTTACAAAAGCAGTAAAGAAGAAAAAGGAATGCTTTCTTTTCCTTTTTTTCTTTGTCACTTCAAATATTTTTGTTGTTGTCCTTTTCCAATAGCAATGACCATAGCATTATGGGAACCGAGCTCCCCACAGTTTCAGAGTTTTTAACTTTTTTCAACTGTTTCATACAGCAGCAGAGACGTATGAACACTGTTCCTGTCTTGTACCTGTTCATTCCATCTGAATTAATGTAACATGACTGCATGACATGTTTTTTGTTTCTTCTGGAGTCTATCAAGGGGTGTCCATATGTTCAGGGATTTTCAGACATATAATGTTAGGGGACATGAAGAACCTCTTTTCTATAGGTTCCCTTATTTAATACTCAGATCTTCTGTTAAAATAACATATAGAATAAAAGTTGCATTTTTTGTAACTCTTCACAGCATGATGTAGGTATATTTGATAAAATTACATTGTTAATGCTGTAAAGGCACACACTGCAGACAGAAGTTTTAGTCTTAGAAAAGCAATGTAAAGGAGTGGTGTGCCTTCCTGAGGCATGGTATTAGAAATAGCATGTTAAAATAGGGAATTCAAACTCTGTTAGATATTTTTAGGGTCATGACATAGATAACTGAAGAAATTTAAAATAGCAGACCTTATACAGCCATATTTGGAAGGAACAATCATAGGTAACTCTTACCTTCTTATATCTAGTGCCTCCTTATACATGTAAATTCTTCACTTAGCCTTGGCAGAGTAGCCCTATAGAGGACTAAATAACTGGAAGGATATCCAGTCTGTGAATTGGGTCTAGAGACTAGTCTTTAACTTCTTGTCTTCCTTCTGCCACTTCCTTGTCTCCACCTCGTGCATTTCCAAAGGATTAAGTTTTAGCATTTATAAAATTTAAATTACATCTATTTCGCATTATGAAACTGATCTGACAAATATCCTTTATTTCAACAGACCTTAACGTATGACCAGAAATGCCCTGCAGAACAGAGCATGTGCTATTCTTAGTACTCATCAACATTGCAGTGGCACGCAGGCAGTGCATCATTGTGCTGTGGTGGGAACTAGCACATCTATGCTATACAATACCATATATCACGTTCATGATGAATGTTCCTGGGCCATGCCTGGTCTTGTGGAGCGATGGTTGATTATGGAGCTTTGTAAAGGGATGCTGCAGGGGAAGGCAGGTCCTCCTGCCCTGCATCAGAGTCTACACCTTTTCCCTCCCACCGAACCCTCCTACCTATGTGAACAAAATGAGAACAGGTGGTGATGGGGGACTTAAGGCTATTAAACTGCAAAAATGAAATAATTAAAAAACCCCACACATTTAATCCCACTTGACAATGGGAAAATAACTGATTTATAAGATACCTAAAATAAGCAAAATGTGGAAGGGAAAAATAGTGTATTCCAACTTGTCTGGCAGTGCATATATGACCTTGCTTTCAGTTGCATTTTTATGAGGACCAAAATTCAGTGCAGATGACTTTCCCTGCTTTTATGTCAATGAGAGAGATCTGCATTGAGCTCAGTGCTGCAGAATCAAGTGCATGAGTAAGCAGCAGAACAATGAAATTATTACAGCGGGCCAAGGGGTCCCTCCTAGACTCTTGTCCATTAAGAGCAAAATCCACAGAGATAATACTGGTAGCAATTCTCCTGATTCATGATTGGGAACTGATTACAGAAGGATTTGTGGTTATTGCTTGAAATTCCCTTGTTGGATTGCTCAGTTCCATTTCCCACTGACGGCAGCTAGAATCGTGTATCAAGTTACTAGGACATTGATGCCAAACATTTGTAACACCTTGCTGTTTGTTTCCTAGCTTTATTAATATTTATACACTAACTGCACTTAAGCTTATCAGCCATATATTAACACCAGTCAAGTGTAATCATACACCAAGGATTCAGTTAATCCTGGAAAAAAAAAAAAAAAAGAAAATAGCAAAGGACCTATATACCTAGTGAAATACTGGCAGGAATTAGGAATAACAAAGAAAAGACAAAAAAAGAAGTTGTCCTTTGAAATGAAAGACGAAGGCTTCACAATAGCAAAATTAAGACCTTCTATTAAAAAAATCTGCAATAACTGGTCAGTACTTGCCAGAACATATTCTGTTTCTGCTAACAGTTTCCTGTTCTGTATGAAGGGGTAGTTATGTTACGTAAAATACCATCAGTAAATTTATCTTTTGATGCATTAAGAGCAACCATATTTTGTGTACCCATAATATGATGAGTCATTCCAGCATAAATCAATGAAAACACTGTAATTGTTCATCACATTGATCAATCACATGCAATATTATGCAGAAAGTGATACATTTTTCAATTATTTGATTCTATCAAGAGAATTACTGAAAACTTAGAGAAATTATGTCAATCTGACAGCTTATTTGGCTATAAAAATAAGAAGAGGAAGAATCACAGTTGATACTGAAATTCCTAGTGTCACACATAATTAAGATGGTGAAATTAGCTACTGTGCAAACAAGGTGAAGCAGACAAAAATGGAGGAATTGTATTTTTTCCAAGTTGTGGCATTAAAATATTTTGAAAATGGCAGCTACAGTTGTGTTCTGAGATGACCATGCACGCAGTGGGAAGAGCTGTTGCAGCTCAACACCCACTCGAGGCAATGAGTGGTGGCATTGCAGCATCTCACCAAACTCTCTTGCAGGGCAAAGCATTCCCCAGGAGCTGTGCTTTAGAGGAAAGACTCCAGAGACCAGTTGGTCTACTTTTCCTTGATGCTTAATGTTTAGGTAAGGTGAGATCCTTCCTTTTACAAAGCACCTTCTAGAAACCATATTGATTGTAAATAAAGAGCGTATTAATAGTAGACCTTTTTGTAATAAATTCTATATTCCTATCTGAACTACCCTCCAAATTTTGGGTGTTATCATATAACATCTTTCAGAGTTTGAATTTTTAAAGGATGAAACAGATAACTTGTCCCAAGCAAGGATAAAAAAGAAAATCAGTTCTTGGTTGAGCAGGCAGTTCCACCCAAAACTGTGAGCCAATATTGCTGGAAAAAACCTGTGGTCTCATTGCTACGCAGCCTTTTTTTCTGTTGTTGTTCAACTGAACAGAAAAAATCACATTCTAAAAAGATCTCAAACAAAACCCAAAACCTTGCCTATTGAATTTACTGTATAACCCTTGTACGTACACATCTGTAGGGAAGTGCAACTGTGCCTTAATTTGAGTAAATCTTCAGTAGTGCCTAAGGTTCATACGTGTCTCCCTCACAGCAAATCTTTCCACGCAGCAAGAACAAACATAAGAAATTGAAGGAAGACCTCAGTATTTCAGAAGGGCGTTTTCAAATTTTGTGATAGTGTGTGTTGCTAAGGAAACCTCATCTTTTCTCTAAGCCTGGTCAGGGAGGATGGATCTCAAATAATGTAGATTAGATTAGAATATAAAATATACTTACCAGTAAAAGTAATAAGTGGAGTACATTTAAATAAATACAATAAGACTCATCAAATGGATTTGTGATACAGATTACAGACAACAACAATATAACAGTAAACAACATAAAATATCTTATTCATGAGACATTAATAGCAAGCTGACACCACATTAATTATATTCTAATCCAGCTTGTTTGAAATAATTGATGTAATATGCCATAATGCAGTGCAGTGCAGATTGAATTGGCTTTGTCTTCTTTGTCCAGAATACCAAATGGAAGAATCATTATTCTGTTGCAGCATGCCAGCTTCTATTTATGGATTGTCATTTTATTTTCCTAGCAATTCATCTAAAGATGTGTCATAAGAGACCCTCCCAGATGCATACTCACTCTTTCAAAAAATGTGCTATCTTTTCCATGGTATCGTTTCAAAAGGTGTGGTAAAATAACATATTAACCAATGTTACCTGATTTAAACATTTTGGCCTCGACTGGTAGTCAAAGCCAGTGCTTGCAGTCAATAGATTTTATCTGTTGACTTTAATGGGCACTTAATCAGTCCTTAAAAATCCCAAATTAGTGTTGCAGGTAAAGAATATATTTATATACTAAGAATGAAATACTGTAGTTTTGTTTAAATTTCAGGTTGGCTCTTGTGAAAATATCTTTGCTATATGAAATACTACAGCTTAATGTTATACTGCAGCACGAGCCATACATATTTTATAGGAAATTATCCAAAACTCACCATTAAAATATACTCACGGATTTCTTTTGCCTATTCATTCCTATGATATAGTAAGAAGAGACATCCAGTACTTTAACCCCTCCTGTGTCTTTTTCAAGACTGTAATTACGTGTGTTCAGACCTGACTTTGCAGAAATAGCTAGATCCCTCCTTCTACATAGTTTGTATTTTTTACCAATTGCATACTCAATAAATTTTTAAAATCACTTGAAATATTCCATAAAATGTATTCTTCTGTGACAAGGTCTGAAAGTAAGGAGAAATACATGATTTAAGTCTTCACGGCATGCATCATAATACTTAGTTTTTGGAACAAGTCTCTAAAAAAACAAAGGAGAGGTGGGGCATTCATTGTAACTCCACTGGAATAAGCCTCTAAAAAAACAGAGAAGGGATGGAGGACTCAATGTAACTCCTCTCTAAAGATTTTTTTTACTGTGACTAGTAAAGCAGGGTTGTGCTTTTGCTTTCTAAACCTCATGGACGGGTCCTTGTCACATTGCAACTAGATTGCGCTTTCCACTCAGCAGAGTGAGTTTACTTCAGTGTTTGAAAACACCAAGATAGTGTATGATCACACTCTTGATCCTTGGATCCTTTACCCCAAAGAGAACAAACCAAAGGAAAAAAAAACAATTGCTGATCCTCGTCTGTTGGAATTGTGGGCTGCTGTTGTTTTGTATTAGAGACAACATCAGTGAAAAAGCTATAATTTGTTCCAAATGAGGATGGAGGAGTGAGATTAAAAACTACATTTATCCCTTTCTCAGCTAGCAGAGGACTAGCTATAATTAAAATTACCTCACTGTACAAACTATTACTGAACACACTGTGCTCTGTTCATTACCAGGGTGTTCCTGCCAAGCAGAACTAGACTTTTGAACTACAGTGCTGTAAAAACTCCTGGAAAGTCTTAAGATATGGAGTTACTCTTTACATAAGCAAACAGCCATCCCCTGTGCATGCATGCACACACACACAGACAGACAAATGTCAGAAGACTTAGGACTACTGACAGAGGGTAAGAAAGAGATTTCCAGGCAGTGGTAGAAGTGATGGAAATAGCAGAGGATAGGTAAGAAAGCTAGAAATTATTTAGATAGTCTTATTAGCTAGCAGTGATAGTTCTCCTTGACTCTAGCAAAAATCACAGCTAGTGCTAAGTTTGAGTTACTTTCTGTCACTCTACAGAGACAGCTGTTTCCGACAGCTTCTGAAGTAGCAGATGGGTATTTATGGGTTTGAGAGCAATGTTTTGCCCAAGCATAATTGTATGTGGTCAGAAAACATACCTACCCCACCCTGCCCTCACCCCTCCATTGTAAAAACAACTGAAAGATGTTTATTTTGAATGAACTATCCTAAGAGTCAAGGAGAAATCTACCCCACTGTGGTGATGTGCTACCGACTCTGGAGGACAAGTTGACTTTGATGTCAACAGTCAGGCTGGCCTGAAGTAGAGTTAGCCTGGATAAGAAATTAAAATTTAAGTATTATTGGGGTCAAAAATGCAACATACACTTGTAATTTCTAAGACAGAGACATTTACCATTCCTCTCATTCTTATCTTACAGGTTCCAGGGTTTTGGAAAAATATAGCAAGTTCAGAACTCTAGTTTCTTTTTCAAAACAGCATGTTTCAGCCACCATTTGCCTACTCTTTTTTCTTTTAATACGCTTTTAGGAAATAGCTTTAAACAGTGTAGTAGGTCAGATAACATGAATCAAGAAACAGCAAGCCCCTATCTCACAACTTATTCACCAGTGAGAAGTTTCTGACCTAAAGTAGCTTAGGTAATATAATTTTTGTTTGATTTACCTTGTTTTTCTAAACTTGAAGGTAGTTATCTTACATGCTTTGTCAAAAAAATACATGACATTGTTGACTAGCTTCCTGGAACTCCTCTCTACAGTCTAATTGTCCATTTTGTTGCCGCCAGGAACCAGCTGTGGTCTATGGCAGGAAACGGGTACATCTCCAGGGCATGGACTGCCCATTTCCTCTGGGGTTTGAAATATATACTTTGAAGGAGTAAATTCCCCAGGCAAAAAAACCTCTTCATTTCTCAGCAAAGCTAATATACTCAATCTCTGTGAAACAATCTTCATTTCCCTGTCCTACGGCTCACAGTTGACATACACATTAAAATAAAAGTGCCCATTAAGAACTGTGTTCCATACTGCTCTGTGCTCTGTCTGGCTTTGTCCTTCACTCTCCCATACACACACAAAAAGCTTTGCTCATAAAAGTAAGCTGGACTCGCACCTCTAGGTCTTCTAATTCTAGACCTCTAGACCTTCTAAAGCATTTAACACTTGGCCTTTTGCAGCCTCAGTAAATGCCTTTATACATCTCTGTTGAAGCTTGGACTTTCCTCTTTTTGTAAGATTTTACTCACAACTACTCTATGAGAAGGTCTGGTGTGAAAAGAGGGAAGAGAGCTCTTGGAATAGGAAGGCAAGTCAGGCTCCATGGGGGAAGCAGGGAAGGAGACGGCGTAGTCCAAGATGGCAGAGGATAAAACTAGGAGGTGGGAGGGAGGAGAACTCCAGAGCCTCTTTCCCCACCTTCCTAAGGCAGGAAGCTTGGCTATTGTTTCTACTCTGCGTTCAGTAAACATGTCTTTCTATGGCAGGTAGTGTCCAGCTGGTCTGGCTTTTAAAAAATCAGAACAAAGATGAGATCCTGCCACAAAGTTGAAGCAAGACACATTGGTGCAATGAAACTCAGTAGAAATTGTATAAAATATGATGTCCATAAAGCCCTAATTCAGAGCATTTTTCTGTAACATAGACTATACAAGACAATTACAGAGAAAAGCTGGTAGAGTCTAACAAGAAGGGAGGAAAAAGTAGAGCACTAAATAGCAGAAAAATTGCTAACACCACAAATTTTTAACAGAAAAAAAAATCCCTACTAAACACATGCATTAGCCACCTGAACCCCTGCATATAGTAAGCTTGTTTTCCCTACGAGATGGTGGTAATATAACCTCCAAACACCTGTGATTAAAATGGGTGTGGTGGCACCTGAAAGTAATTAAAAAGTAGAAAGAAAGATTGGAGGAAGCTGTTTATAAAGACATGCTTGTTTACAGAAAGCTTAGAAAACTGAAATGACAAAATAAATTATGTTCTTATGAGCTTGTTTATGGAAGATTGACATTGTGAGGAACATATAGATGCTCCTAGGTAAGTAAGAAATGAGGAATTCGAAAGGGTTTGGGAGGCGGGGATCAGGAGTGGTACCACTTGCAGGACACACAAAGCAGAGGAAGACCAGAGCTCTTACTCAGGCTTTGCTTTTTGAGTAGCTCCCAATAGCATATTCCTTGATCAGAGATGTTGCTGCTTCTTTCAACTCAGACAGATTTTTAAAAAGCTAAAATCCCACATAGGAAATGGAAAATGCTGTGGGAAATGAAAATAGAAAGAGAAGGAGCACTTCAAATGTATTGCTGCTGCTATAAATTTGTGTTCTTCATATTTATACTATCGCATAGTTCACGATCAGCCTTCTGAAATTGGCACTTGAGGGATCTCTCAAGTAGTTATTCTCTGACTATTGCTAAAGACAAAGTGGGTAAGTCTTCAGGAAAAATACATCTGGCTACTCTTTAGCTCAACGTTGTTCATTCCATCAAAAATAGTACCAACCCATTTTCATAGAAGGGGAGAATATTTCTCATACAGGCAAAAAATACGTAAAATCTTTTAGATCATGTGATTTGTGCATAAGATTGCTGTTAGGTCATGATTTACACAAGTTTTAGAGGCTCTTGAAAAGCCTTTATATTAAAGTAGATGCTACAGCAGGATTAGTAAATTGCATCTTCTTGTCAGATTTTTTTTTTTAAGTTAAAACTGGAGTTTTCCCTCAGTGTCCCAGCAAAGAGCTGTTGTATTTGTCCGTCATTTCTTGATGTGAATGAAAGATGAAAGGAATGGCTCCCACTGGAGATACTGTGGGATACACAGCTTCAGGAACAGGTTAGGAGATGTAATGTGATTTAAAAAAAAAAAAAAAAGAAAAAAGATTGCTGTAGAGTAGTTGATCCAGGATAGCAGAAGAGCTTCATTTTAGGTTTATTTAGCTAAACCAAAAAAAAGCTTCTGTGGTCAAGGTGTGATGCTTGTTCTTCTTGCGCAAGTGCCACTTCTGATGTACTTCACCAGAATCATACAGATGGGTATATGCCCCTGAGAACTCGATGGATGACGGTGGACAAGTTTGATGAGGACCTTGTTTCAGATGTGAATTTCAATGAGCTGTTAAGACCCCAGGGAAGGAAGAGAAGGAGTTAGTGTGATGTCACCTCTGACATGCAGTACCTAAATTGGTGAGGCATTGTGTGCTTTGCTATTTTATATTTTTTTGATGGAAGCAGAAAGGTAATGGTACTCTCATGTGAAGAGCAGGAACAGGCAATCTCATGAGACGACTCTAAGCCAGAGCCAATGCTGCTATTGCAAACTGAGAGAACACTTCACAAAGACCACAAGCTCTTCAGCTGTCTCCAAAGGCTTCCTCTGTTATGCGCATTCCATATATTTTTAATCTAATATTACCTGGTCTAATACTAGTTTATCTCTAAGTTCACCTATGCCATTGGTCCATGTTGCAAATGGGCTAGTGCAATGAAGCTTGTTTTCACTGCAGGTTGTGTGATGTTTTTATAACCCAACACAACAGACTTCTTGTACTTCTGCATGTGATTTAGTATTCCCTGTTCATGTTGTATAGAAGTTTTACTTTTATTAGAGCAACAATGATTTTAAAACACATATTTGTATAGTTAGGGTAGCTGGCAGTGTGAGTTGAGATGTATCTACTACGTCATACAATAATAGTCTTTTATAGTTCATTAAAATATACTCTGCGAATTATGTGTCATCTACTTCCTACCAAATGAAATTTGTTTTCAAAACTTGTTCCAGCATGATTATATAGGGAACAGGCATAGAATATAAAGGATGTAAGCTTCAAAAAGGAAGAGCTGCTTGTTTCACAGAGTATTTGACATGCTTCACTGAACCTTCTAAAAATGGCTGAAGACAAATATGTCAGAAAAGCAGAATATTGTGTATTTCCGTAATTGCATTTCTAGTTTAGGGTGGAACGTGCTTTCTCAGAGTCAGTGTGTATGTGACAGCTAGGGATGAGATTGATATTAATTCTGAAACTTAGGCAGTTTTGATTGTCTCATCTTGACAGGGCAAGATCATAATCACGAAATAAAACTACTCTGTTTTACCTGTGAGGCTTAGATCATATATCAAGGTGCAATAAACATGTAACACTTAAGTGAATCAATGAAAAATGCCTACCTAGGAAAAAAAAAAAAAACACAACAAAAACAAGTCCTTCTTTTTCTGTTTTTCCTGGTCTATTCCCTTGGTTGGAAGGAGACTGGGATTTGTGACAGAGGTACTATTAGAAATTTAAGTTTTAAATGCAGTATCAATCAATTTAAGTGGTTGCACAGCTCTCTCATTTCCTTTCCTCAAGGGATCTCTGTTGGTAGATAACAGACTCTCATGGGGACTAATCCAATTGGATCCCAGCCTGGCTTTAGCCAGGACACCGGCACAGCCTGGATAAAACCTTCCCAATTTTATTAGATAAAAAAAAATTTCCCTAAGTATTTAGACAGATACAGATTTTTTTTTTGGAGGGAAGGGGTGGTGGGGCAGGGTGAAGGGAAAGTAGTAGTGGTTTTTTAATAAGTTTCCTGTTATGTATGCAAAGCTTTTTTTGCAGAAAGTAGAAGAAAATATTTTGATGTTGTAGATGAACTTTAGTCTGATGTTAAGGGCTCAGACTGCACTGAAGCTGCACAAGAACAACTTCTCTTTTTTGAAGTATGCTGAAACACACATGTGAGTCTCCATATGTGTGGCACAAATGCCCATAGTAAATACAAAATTATTGCTGACAGGCCAGAAGTGGTGTTTGAAATCATGGTAGAGACTTCATAACAGTGAAGTCAGAGCCCCATGGCATTCGTCAACCAATGAAATCCCTTGGTCAGGCATAGTTTTGAGCAAAGTAAACCATTAAATATGAATGATGACAGCATGTACAGGAGAAAGACCTTCAATTTCTTTCTGCTTTCAGAAAGAAGAATCTGAATCAAAGAAGGGAAAATCCTCTCAAAATTACTCAGGCTTTCACAGATCAGTAAGTTTATTATAAATCCTTCTGTAGATGTTACTGATCATAATTCTTCAAATACGAGAGACATTCTGGCGTACAAAGACAACTGTTCAGAAAGTAGAGGTGCACTCTTGCAAGGATAGATCCAAGGTTAAAAACTTGGTTATAGCACCTGCATTATCTAGGGCATATCTAATGTAAGACAAGAATAAGAAGAAATGGGATGTGGAGATCATAGAATCATAAAAAGATTTGTGTTGGAAGGGACATTCAGAGATCATCTAGTCCAACCCACCTTACCATGGGCAGGGACACCTCCCACCAGACCAGGTTGCTCACAGCCCCATCCAACCTGGCCTTGAACACTGCCAGGGACGA
>NW_009613599.1:40669-47892 GCF_000690535.1 Cariama cristata
ACTGGAAGGCTGCTCTAAGGTCTGCCCGGAGCCTTCTCTTCTCCAGGCTGAACAACCCCAACTCTCAGCCTGTCCTCACAGCAGAGGTGCTCCAGCCCTCTGATCATCTTTGTGGCTTCCTCTGGACTCGCTCCAACAGGTCCACGTCCTTCTTGTGCTGAGGACCCCAGAGCTGAAGGCAGTACTGCAGGGGGGTCTCACCAGAGCGGAGCAGAGGTGACGTATCACCTCCCTCAACTTGCTGGCCACACTTCTTTTTAAGAAGCCCATAGTACAAAGGTTTTCTGGGCTGCAAGCACACACTGCTGGCTCATATCCAATTTTCTATTCACCAGTATCCCAAAATCCTTCTCTGCAGGGCTGCTCTCAGTCAATTCATCACCCAGTCAGTACTGATATTCGGGATTGCTGTGACCCATGTGCAGGACCTTGCACTTGGCCTTGTTGAACTTCATGAGGTTCACATGGGCCCATTCCTTAAGCCTGTCAAGGTCCATCTGGATGGTATCGCTTCCCTCAAGCACATCAGTTGCACCACTCAACTTGGTGTCATCCAGAAACCTGCTGAGGGTGTACTCAATCCTGCTATCTATGCCACTAACGAAGATATCAAATAATACTGGTCCCAGTTTGGACTCTTGAGGGAGAATTCTTCCAAGAATTTGGAGCATTGATTGAAAGATTTCTTTTTCTTTTTCTGCTCATAGTGAAGTCTCCATGTAGCTGAGGTATTCATAAAGATTTGAGATCCTTAAAGGTAATTTTGGGACAACCAAAAATATCTGTTTGCCAATCATTATCTATTCCAGTACTTTATAAAATTTATTGTTAGAAAGTATTTATCATATAACATTTATAACTCTGAATTTGTAGTTGTTTTATATTCCTTTGCATCCAAAGTATCTGATGTCATACAAGTTAAGAAAATGACTCAAAACCTAGTAAGATTATCAAAACATTTCCCCTTACGTCTTTTCCTTTGGTTAAACTTGCACATGGAAACACACCTCAGGATTTGGCCATGGTCCCTGTAAACTCGTCTAACATGAAAATCAGAAAACCTGGAATCCGTTCTTCTTTTCTTGGTACAACCCAAAATGAAAGACAGACTGTTTCTTCTTTTAAAGATATTAAGTCCATTTGGCAATGTACAAATTTCCTTCCTAAAGGAATTTTACTGTTATCTAATTTTATAGTTACCTAATAATGATACCTCTCCATCTCAAATATGTATTAATTATCACACATGGCAATTTCAAAGGTTCTTCTGTATCCTTTGATAAATACTGACTCATGACATAGTCGAATTAGAAGGTGCTTTGCTAAAAATTAGCTGATTTTGAAAAGGAAAAGTGTTCTTTTTGATAAGTTGATTGCTCCGTTATTATATTCTGCCTCTGCCTCCCAGTTAAGTCTCTTGTGACCATTGATTTACATTAAAGACTTGCTGACAGTTCAGCATTCTCAGCTTAGCCTTATGACTGGGAGAAGAAATGCCGTATAGCTTAGATGAGATTATTCATGAGAGGGAGAGAAGAAATTCCTTTGGATGAGGAACAGAACAGTAAAGTATTACTATACTGCAGTTCTTATAGTGCTACATCATTATGACACCGAGACCTACAGGACATGACAGATGACTGAAGGCAGCTATGCTAACTCATTGGGTGTGGGTGTCCATGTACAACAAATTTCACTTTTAATATTAAATACATTGATTGCTCAGTGCAGTTCTTTTAAAATGCGTTACACAAAGGAAACAGGTATTTTGGTATGATCAGTTGGTGATGACAAATGTGCTGTTCACAGCTAACATGATTTATGATATCTGGCAGAACAAAACTTCTATTTGATGTTGAATACAATTTTGTCCTTGCCTTTTCAGCAGCATAAGCTGAGAATACTTAAATGATAACTTACACTTAAATATTACTATGTAAATTTACATTCTTCTTGTTTCATGCTTACTTCGCTTGGGAACAAATTCTGTGCTGTGAAGCTTGAACAATGATTTAACAATACATAGAAACTTTTTATAAGCTGGATATGAAAAATTAGCTTTGGAATAGGAATGATCTTTTGGGCTTTCAAGTAAGGTTATACCTAAAGGAGTAGTGTCAGAAGGGCCTTCAAGTCAGTGATCATTGTTTCTCCTTGTGGGAGTACACAGAATTTGTTCAAGTGTTTGCAATTCCGAAATGAGATCACATTAATTAAACTGGATTGATAACGTTACTGCTGACCTTCTATATCAAAGTATTCTATGGAGGAAGACAATGTAAAGCGCATAAGGTACATGGAGCCTCTTAAAAAAGCTGGACAAAACTGAAATAACCTGTCCCAGATGTTGCTGTTAAAGAAACTAAGTAGGAGGAACAAAATGATCTTTTGTTTTCTTGACTGGCAAGAGCAAAGTTCACTTTTGCTGTGGTGGTGGGGAGGGGATCTGTGGCAGAGTGGTGAGCAGACCCAGGCACCGAGGGTGGAGATCTCTCTCTCTGGCTTAAATTCTGCAAACTTCCCACTCTAACACCTCCACTTATTTTCCTATCGCTCCGAAGCACAGGACTTTCCTGAAACACCACCCAGGAGAACCGGACTTGTTTCCCCGACTCCCCAGCCGGGCAGTGGACTTGCTGCCAGCAGAAAGGAGGGACATGGGAAAGGTTGAGTAGAGCTGGGTGTTCACATGGCAGGGGCAGCTAAGGCTGACCAGGGAGACTGCTTGCCTTAGCAGCACATGCTGCCTGTGATGCCTGTGCCCACCACCACTTCTATTCATGTGTCCACAGGTCTGTGTAAATACATGTATGTGTGCACGTAACATTTGCTACTTCTACTCTATGGCCCAAATCAGAAGACTGAAGTAAGAACTAACAGCTACACAAGTTGCTTCTAATGTGTGGGGTTTTTTTTCCTGTTATTTATTTGTTTGTTTATCTGAAGTGTGAAAAAGAATACCTCTGTTTTTATATTAAGACTCTTATTCATGCATCCTTTAGTAAGAATTTTCCTTAGAGAAGATCTACATTTGCTCTTTGACAAGTGGTGTTATCACATTCACTGATGGTTCTGAAACAGCTGAACTAAACATCTTCTCTAAAACTCCCATCCAGGTGATAACAGGCAAACTTATTCCTCCTAAAGATACTGAATTTACTGAATGAAAAATACAGGGAAAGTAGCAAAGGGTGAAGAGTGGCACTAAAAATAAATAAAGATTCTCAGGTTTAGGTTAAGGACAGGAATAATCCCTTCAAGGGATTCTGTCATATTCTGCTGGTTTTCTTAAACTTGTAGTCATCTGAGGCAAGGATCTGATGGAGAAGAGTGGACAATTTGGATTAATGTTGAAAAGGTCACCTTTCAGCAGAAGGCTGTGGATTTATCTTTCTAAATGACTATTTTAGTACTTTTTTATATGCTTAAGAAATTGGAAAGTGTAGATTCTAAAACAGTCAATGGATACCAAAATTGAATAAGCACTGATTTTCATTTAGATGAACTCAATTCTGAAGATTTGCTATAGATAAATCCCAAATGAAGCATCTTGGATGGTCTGAGAAGGTTATACGTTTGCCAGAGATTTGAGGTAAGACAGGCCTTGTTAGGTAGGGTAAGGCAACAATAAAAGGGTGCTAGCTGGCTTACTAAGGCAGAACTACTGAAACAGTACTTTGAAATATACCTGAGTATATTTAGCAGTGCTTAATATTTTCAAGTTCATGATTTATTGGATGAACCATGGTCAATGACATTTGTGCAGCTCAATAACTGTTCAAATATAGGAAAGAATAGCAGCAGTGCTGTCTAGCAATTCAATGATAAATTCATTCTGGTGTTGAAGCAGAGCAATAATGGAAGGGGCATGCGAGAACCTAGAATAGCTGTGAAACAGGCAGTGACATTAGAGATACAACATTGGATTTGACTGCAATATCATGTAGAAAGATTACCCTGGAGGACTGGTAATCTATAAAAAAGGTAACTGCAGACATAAAAATCATGCATAGGTTGTATTACTGCAAATATACTTTAAAGCTTTCTTTCATGTGAAAACATTTCTAGAAAGATGGATGGATAAAGAGTGGAGTGTTAGCCCTGACAGGAATGTCACTGGTGCTTGCTCGTTGCAGAGGCAAATTTGGAAATGTTGCTCCTGAAGAGAATTCTATGTAAACGTAACACGTTCCCGGCTAACTTTAATGTAACAAATCAGAACTGCGCTAGATTATACACTTTGGAGTTTCTTTCCCCCAAACTCACTTTCCTAATTTTTACCTATTCAAACCATTTTTTTCCTCTCTCTCTCTCCCCCTCTTTTCCCTGTGAAGAGGCAAAGACATGGCAGCACCTGAGACTGTCTCTAATTAAAAAATTAATTATTAAAAGCCCCTCTAATTAGCTACATAGAAGAACCATGACAACTTTTCCTCTAGTTATCAACTGACTGTTTCATGAAGGAAGGGATGTCAATTTTAGGAGTGGAACTTTGAACAACTAGACGGCAATGACAACGTAAAAAATAGCCACGTGAACTAACCTGAAAACAATAGCAACCCAGGTAGTGCACAGCTTGCATACAGGTTTGGTGGCATAATTTTGTCATACAGTCCACACAGACTGGCCTACGGTGGTCTACTCTACGGTACACTGGTTTTAATGTGCCTTTGGAGTTTTTGGTTGCTGAACTCCAGAAGTTGGGAGGTGATCTCCATAGGCAATCCTGAGCCGGGGGTTTGGGAAGTATAATGGTTCCTTAGTGCATGCACTAGGAAAAAAACAAGGGACATCATTGTTTTCAGTGAGCTCATTAGGTATGAACTTGTGCCATTGTGTATCCTACTGATTCCTGGCAGTAAAATTTCCAGCTTAGTGTTCAGGTCTGTAGAAGGAAGTGTAATGCCACTGTGATTCATGGCAGATTCGTAACATCAGTGACACTCCCCTTTAGGGCAAAAACTTGTTCTAAACTGTGTGCAGCCATAGGACAGAAAGATGACAGAGGGTTTGACCAAAATTTATAGCAATGACACATTTTTTTTGCTTAAGCTGCTTAACTGAGGTAGGAAAATGACAGAAGTGAGGACTGACCTATCCCAAAAGCTGTTATGGAAAATGAAACAGCTCACAGTGGCTATCCTGGGAACAGAAGTGATTAACTGGATTATCCTGTGATTGGTTACTGGACAAATTTCAATTATTTTTTTTACCCCTTGGTTTGTAGAAATACTGAATAACAAGGTAAAAACGTCCTGGACTTAACTGATTTGAAAAACTGAACCAAATTAAAAATTATGATGCCTATCCCAGAAAGCCCAGGCTTATTGGCATAAAGGTAACTCGACTCCATTGTTTTCTCCTTGTGATGCACAGGCCCTACACTTTCCCACTGCTGTCTCCTCAACACCTAAGAGCAACGATCTGCTTCTGTCCAGCCCTGCTCCTTCCAAATGTGATGTGTGATGTCCAGCCTCTTGCAGCACGGTGGCTCTGGTACCTGCTGCTCCTGCTCTCTTCTGTCACCCTGCCAGCCAGTTTCCCCTCACAGAGGTTTTTATACTGCTGAATCTTTTATTAAGTGTATGTTGGGTTATGGAGCAACATGGTACTACCAAATGAGCTATCAAATTTATTGGTGTAATTCCTTTTCCCTTCGTGGGACAGTATTCTAGTTTTCCTTAGGTTTAAAACAGAAGAAACTGTGGACAGATGATTTTAATAAAGCTTTTCTGACATCAAGACCTTGACTTATCTAATTTGAAAAGTAAGTTTTGTCCATTGATGGTGTTCAGTAGTGTCGATTCTCAAAGAAGTGTGAAGACTTGCTTGCAGTTCAGCAGATCCAAATGAAATGGATTGGGGTGGAGTTTTCTGAGAGCACTACACAGTAAAATAACTTCTAAATATGTTATCTGTGTTTATAACCTTCTTGACTACCGTTCCTCTGAGATAAAATGCCTCTTGTTCCCAGGCTAATGAGTTTTCAAAGAAAAAGACAAGTTTGATTCTGCAGTGAGGACTTAACTGAAAGTCTCTGTTGGAGCACTTGGAAAGGCAGGCACTTCTAGCTCCTTCCTTTTGGGGTGGTTCCTTCTGTCTAGGAAATTTTTCCCTCTTCTTTTGGGTCTTTTTTTGCTAGAAGTGTTTAGAAGAGTGTCCTTTATAGAAGCAATTCCCTTTAAATTGTTTGAGCCTACACCTTGTCAAGAGTAAGTATCCAGGCCATAGAGCTCGTGTGGTTTAGGTAGAAGGTAGGTGATGTATGTTTAATGGTTTGAAGAATGGGTTTCCCCCCTAGGAGCACTGCGGTCCTGGAGGAAAGCCTGGTGCTAAAACTGGCTTGCTGTTTCCTGAAGAGAGGAAGAGGGAAATCTGTATGTGGCCTCACATACAGATCCAGTTCATCCACACAAGTCAGACTTGAACTAACCTGACCTAGTTGTGTGTTTGTACTGTGTTCGTTATTCTGTACCTGAACACTCTCTGATGGCTCTGACTCATCATAACTTCTTGGATGTACCTTAAAGTACACCTTATTATACTTACTCACTTATGTATACCTTAAAGTTTTAAAGCACTGAAAAAGGATTTTTAATTAAAATTTTCATTCCAGCCTTAAATATTGTTATAATTATAAATAAATTACTACCACCACTGCTATATTAAAACATGCATCAACAAAAAAAAAAAAAAACAGAGAAAAAGTATGTGTTGTATATAGAAATGTTATCCGAGTCTTCTAATACAGCTTACCATCTTGCAGCTTTTAGAAACTAGTACTGAACAAAATCAAAGTGAAACAAATCTGATGAAATTTATCCTTACTACTCTGTGAAGTTACATAAAGTAATGTAAAAAATGAGTTACTTCAAGTAGTTTTAGTTTTATCTGAAACAATAACAATTAGCACTCTGGAATCAACTGCCTGTATTTCATCAAAGTTGCTTTATACCATATTAGAAGTTAATACTCTGTGCAACTGCTTACGTTCCTTCTACCACATGGCTTTTCACTTAATGTCATGAGACATAGTCCTCAATAAAAGCAGTCAGTAGAAGAAATAAGTGAGATAACCTTTGGCATGGATGTATAACCTTAATAAAAGTTGGGTAAATAACAGCAGAATGGCAGTCATCCTTGCCTACTTAAACCAGGCAGAAAAATAATGCTTGACTAGACAGGTCCCCAAACCCGATTCAGACTGACTTCGGGCAAGCAAC
>NW_009613599.1:47915-52769 GCF_000690535.1 Cariama cristata
AGCGCTCCCCATGAACAGAGAATCCCTTAGATTTAATGTGAGCCCCTGCACCAACTATCCAGCAGTTTTGTCTTCTCTGTGGTTTGGAGAGTTCCTATGAACAACAGATCACAATATTTAAAGATGTTTAAATTTACCTTTTTTATTGAACTTTGGTTTTTTATTATTCCTTAAACAGCCTGGTTCAACAGGAGGACCACAGACTAGCCCAAGTCTGGGGATGCTCTCCTTCAGCCCACCATCGGCTCCTCGGGAAGGAGCCAGCAGGCTGTGGCTGCTGCTGGGGGTGGCAGCGAGACCCTGGGACGCGGCTGCCTCGAGCAGAGCTACGGGGGGTGGGAAGGGTCCGGGGGCCTGGCTGCAGCCCCACAGCTGTTGGGGCTGGCCCACCCTCTCTGCACTCGGCAGGAGGGCTGCACTCGAGCTCCTCAGCTGTAAAGATACTACTCTTGCTGGTTTAAGTAAAACTGTTTTCTTCTGAGGCAACGTCAGCTCTTTACTGGTTTTCTTGCCGATGTTCTGTAGAGATGTTGCATCATCGTCTCTTTTATATAAAAGTGACAGCTGTCCTGTAGACAGGGAAGGGCTCTGCTTATCTCTGTGGAAATCTGAGCATGAGTGGAGAGACTCTTGATCATTTCCAAAAATTGCAAAACTTTTAGGTTTTGCAATTGCAAATAGCTCTAAGTACATATTGCAAACATTATAAAATTAAACAGCTACTCACAGTGACGAAGCAGGAAAGGGTTGTGAAAGTGAAAATTCACTTCAACAAAGATCCTCAGCCCAGGAATATCCCCTTCAAATACTTTGAACTTGGTCTTCTCTCCAGAAATCCTAAAACAATCTTGTTACCTTCAGTAGGTTGGTTTAGTTTTAATTTCCATTGAATTGTTATGCCATAATATACTAAATTGTAGAGTAGCTGCAAGTAATTTTGCTCCTTGCATTTTCTTTCTCAGTTTGGGCAATATGATTTTGCTATTCTTCCATACAAACTTCTCTGAGAACAATGCTTGGTTTTTTTTCTATACCACCATTGCCTTTTCTATAGTGACCCCCTGTCACATATATGTACATCTAGCTGCTATCTCCCTCCTATTTATAGTAAAAGGAAAGTCAAAGGGACTGTGACTCTCATGCCTGTTCGTAACCATCAGTCCGAGAATCCATATAAGAGAGTCATTTTGAAAGAGAATATTCTCTCCGTGGTTTCTGGCATGAAACATTTACATAAGTGGCCCCAAAGTGGCTTCTCTGGCAGGCACGGTGCATTGCAAACTAATGCCTAATTTTTCATCCAATGTCATTGCTAGGTCCCCTTGAATCCAGCAGCTTTCAAAATTTCTAAGTCCAAAGTATTTAAGACTATTTTGTGTAGTATGCATAGATCAGCAGTTTCTGTACTATGGTACAATATATTGCTGTTCCCTTCATATCTGTGTTAAACTATCACAATAGAGTAACATCAGTGGAAAATATTCACATCACATTGCAGTAGCTCACATTTAGCCAAAACGAGTATAATTCAAAACAGAATAATGTACTTAGTTTCAGTAACATCTACCTCTGTTTGTTAGTTTTCATTGCCTTTTGCAACTCCTGCTAATTTAGTGCCATTTGAAATTTCACTAATGTGAAGTTAAATCTTTCTAGTGCTTTACTTTTACTTTCCAGTTCTCCCCCGGGAGAACAATGAGACTGTAAAACTTAATGGGTAACTACATTTTTAACTAAGTCTTCTCCTGAGGAATTTTACCATATGACTAAGGAAAAGAGACTTTGGTGAAATGTTATTTGATTTGCTTCTTTTGATCAGTTGCATTTGCAAAACATTTGCAGGAAAGAAAGGGATTGGGGATTGTTATTAATATTACACTAAGGAGCAATTCCATTTGGTGTCCCTGCCCATGGCAGGGGGGTTGGAACTGGATGATCTTCAAGGTCCCTTCCAACCAAACCATCCTGTGATTCTTTGATTCTATGATTCCTCAAAATTAGTAGCCGTGATGTATAATGACGTTGGGTTGAAAGAAAGAAATGACAGTGAACTAGTACAAACCCATGGCCCTTGGATGGCACGGCACAGTGCCATTTGGGGATGTAAGCTGGTTCTCCCAGAGCAGGCTTGAGTGTCTACCAACTGTTGCATAGGGATGTGCAATCCAGCTGCGTGTGTGTTTATGTGACAGAGATCACTACTGGGTCTGGACCCAGTAAACACGGTACTCACACTCTGCAGTAACAGAGGTGGAGGAAAGAAAACGGGACAGAAGGTCGTGGAAATAACTGGCACGTACTCAGATTTTCCCTGATCCTTCTCAATGTCTTCTCAATATCTTTATAGATAACCAGCGTGGCATGCAACAAAATCGATGATGTGAATTGCATCTCTACTGAATGCAGGAAGTAACGCTGAAGTCCTAACTTTCTCCTGAATACACTGATTAGCAGCACCATAAATACAAAATATTCCTACTTTGACAGTACAAAATACACTGATTTTCAGCCTATTCCTAACTGCATCTTTCCTGATGTGCTGACTAGAGCCTGTCTGTTATCACTCACGTGATTCAGTGACTGTCTGTAATCATGCAAACATATTCACACCTCCCAGCAAAATTACTGTTAGGAAGTGATTAAGAAACTAATTGGGTCATCACACAGGAGCAAAAGCCTGTGATACTTATCACCAGATACTCTTTTTCATCACAAGCTCTTAGCTTCATCTGTAGTTCGCAGTTACAGTTGGTAAAGAAAATGTACTATAGGAAATGACTGATAAAGTTATATTTGCCTCCCCCACGAAATTCCCATTGGAACTCTTGCAGACTGAAAGAAATAGTTAATCATAATTTTTAGAGATATATTTTGAAGACACAGCTGTACCAGATCTTTCAATGACTAGATTTGGTACCATCTTCATGCTTTCTTACAGGTGAGACACATCATTTTGGACATGCTGTAGAAGAATCACACCCTGCATCCACAGCAGAGGTCACAGCTGCAGGTTATTTAGATATTACATTTTCAGATGCTGGAATTTGGTCATTTGCAGAGATACCTTCCTAATTATTTTTGGTTCCTGTCTTTAAACATACAGACTTCTTCGAGCAAATTTGTATCTGGTGCTGAACAGGCTTTCTTTCTTATTCAGTAGGCATGTGAGAAATCTCTGCTTTCACGCTAAAATGGCAAAAGCTTATTTTATGTCCGTAATGCTATATTGATCTGTTTTAATAGAAATCCCAAGACATTCAGTTCTTCTTCCATTTATTTTCCATGTTAGGCATTTGATTACTTATGTGGTAGCTTAAGAAGGCTTCGTCAGCTCTGACTCAGCCTTATTCAAACAAGGATTCTTCTGTGGAGGCTGCTGTCTTCTAGTTTTTTCCCTCTTAGATGATCTGTTTCATAAAGCCTCTTATTTAAGCATCACAGCTTTTAAGGTTTATCACACAAACACTGCCTTGGCCACCTCACCTCCTGCTCCATGAGGAATATGGGAAATCGTACAGATTTTGACCACATTGGTATGAGCTTTTCAGGTGTCTCCTGGATTTCCCCCTTACTGTGCAGGCAGCTGCGTAGCTTACGTATGTGTATTTTAACTGACAAGTGAAGCCTGGTTTTCCAAACAACCGATGTTAACCATTATCAAACAGTATCACGCAGAAGGAATGTAATCCATTTCCTACTCAGTAAGGTAAATGTCAAGTTAAAACAAGTCACTTGTATTAAAAGGGCAAAAAGTACTTGGTGCTGGCTGTAACACCGTGCTCATCCGAAAGAGGCTGCTTTTTCTTTTTTTTTTTTTTTTTCCTTTATCCTCATGCCTTTGAGTATTGCACCAAAGGGATTAATTTGCTGGGGAATTATTAAGTGCTCTGCCTGCATACAAGGTCTTTTTAAGTTACATTGTGCCAAATAGTACTAAAATAATTGGATAGCTGACAATGTCATCTGCTGCAATAAATTTAGATAGTGAGTATCCGATCTAATTTAATACTGGGCATCAGATCAAAAACATTTCTTTAGTATGCCACTGATTTACAGTGAGTGAAATCTAAAAATATAAATATATTAAAATTGAGACTACTAGTATGTGAACGTAGATTTACATATTTGTTTATTTTATCTTGATGATATGGTACCATAATCAAATTGGACATACTAATTATGGACTTCTGAATTAGTAAAATTAATTTGGATGTTACATCTATTCTGATTTTCCTAGTTAGAGTTCATCTGAAAAACTGGTGTGTACTACCACTACAGAGGTACTGCAATGGAATTGTAATTCCTACTTGGTTACTAAGAATGTAAATATTTCTTCTGATACCTTATTTGTAGGGGAAAGCTGGGGAAGAGGAGAGAAGTTGTTTCAAAGTAGCAACTTGGTTTCAGGTTTTTCTGAAAAATAGGTTTTCAATCAAAGCTATGGAACAGCTATTCAAACAAATATATTGTACCACATTTTGCAACAATTAGCGTGACTTGTGATTCCTCAGTTACAGAGAAATGACACTGTTCTTGTGTAAATTAGAATTTATAACCCCACGTGTCACAAACGGACATTTGTATGTACACATGAGGTGATCCTGACTGTGTTTGCAGGAGCTACTGTATACAAACCACACGAGTCAGAAGAGAATGTCCAGGATTTGAGGAAAAAAGATTTCTTGGTCCTGTGCTTGTACTTCCTGAAAAGCTTTCCAAAAGCAATTGATCTACTCAAAGGCTGGACAATAAGCCCTCCAACTAACTGCTCCTGGACTTGATTGCCTGGAGTCCACAATAAAACTTCCTGAAGAAATTACCTACAAAAAAATCACCCCGTATCTCCTGCTGACA
>NW_009613600.1:0-303 GCF_000690535.1 Cariama cristata
GGTTCCTTAGATGGTCTCGAACGTGATCTCCTCCTACAGTGGGTGGTTCTTATCCTCTCATTCCCTGCCTTTGCCTTCTGAAACTTGGGCGGTGTGACTGGAGCACTTGCTGGAGAAGATCAAGTCATTTAGAGCCTCAGCCTTCTCCATGTCTCGGATAAACAGATCTCCTCTTTCCTTCCGGAGAGGGCCTACATTTTCCATAGTCTTCCTTTTATCACTGAAATACCTATAGAAACTTTTCTTGTTGCCTTTGATGTCCCTGACCAGATTTAAATCTATCAGGTCTTTAGCTTTCCTACC
>NW_009613601.1:0-529 GCF_000690535.1 Cariama cristata
GAGAGGCTTTGCAGACCATTAACATTGTGAGTTTTTTTTCATGAATTTGGGATTAGTGGAGGAAGAGGAAGTAAAATTATAATGTTCTATCAATAGTTAAAATGATTCAAATAATGACCAACCCCATTATATAGAATAAAATCATGCAAAACTTTATGTACAGTGCTGTAAGAGTGTAAAGTATTGAAAAATAATATTTATTCATGAGGTTTTCTAAAGAAAGTGTCGTGATAAATTTATAGCTTTTCATAATGCTAGATTTTAAGTTAGCTGAATAGAAATATGACAAGACTTTTGAAGCAAATACCGTAAAGTTAGTATCCTTTAGTGGAAGTATTCTTTTCTTCAGAAGTAAGCAAACCATTCACAGTTTCACTGGTAGTGGTACAATCTTTATATAGTATTTAGAGAGCAAATAGATGTTCAATAAAAAGCTTACTGATTTAGTATTTCTTATAATGCATTAAAAAAAACCCAGCAGTATCTATGCACAAGTCTGAAGCAACCTGAAGCCAGTAATGTAATCATT
>NW_009613602.1:0-13655 GCF_000690535.1 Cariama cristata
GCGAGAGCACAGCGCAGCCGTCAGCAGCACGGCGCCCGCAGCCGGGGCCGCGGGCTCCGCCTGACACCTGCTGGGCAAAGCAGGCATTGCACCCACCGGCCGGTACGCCACGGACGCTGACGTCTAGGGAGCAACTGCCCCCGCAGCTAACACTGCAAGGGCTCAAGCTTATGCTGCACGCTGTTTTCCACCCATTCGCCTTCACTAACCCTGACTTGGCAAATCCTTCTTTCAAATACTATGGGCAGCAGTTCTGACTACAACCTCTCCCTCTGATGCTTTGCTGAAAAGTCCCCAAGTTCATTAGTATTTCAGAAACAGAAACAATCTCCTCAGTGCCAAGTCCAGAGTGGGTAAACTTCAGGGCCCTGGGATTCCTCCATGTAAACACGAACTACATGCTCACAGTGTGACTGTGAGGAAAAAAACCAAACTTGTTTCTAGTTTTCCTGTTGCAGTCAGCTGCAAACCTGCACTACTTATACCCAGACTGGTACCTAAGAGGGACGGGAGCTCCGCAGAAAGAAGGGGCACAGAGGACAGGAAAGTGAAGAGCAATGTGATTTGTCAGGCAAGAAACAGAGCTGGGTGGCAGTGGATAAGTCTTGCTCCGGAATCTGCCTCAGCCGGCTATTTCAATGCTGCCTGTCTCTGTTTCCTTCCCTGCAGAACAGCTGAAGAGCCTCTTGATGTACATGAGGACCTCTTTGTAGCAAGTGTCCTTCCCAAGTTTGAAACGTATAACCACCCTCCTTTATGAGCACCAGGGCTTCAGAATAAAGCTTCAACACACTGATAAAAGGCAGAGTCCAATTACAACAAAACAACTCACTAGCAGGTATTACTGCACTACCCAGCTGGCAGAGAGGCTACAGAGCTCTCTTCTCAGGGGCTCTTTGTAGGATGATGACAGCATATCTCAGCAGGCATGAATAAACACAACAACCCACCTGCTTTCTTGGAGCTTCAGGTCATTCTGCAGGATGGTGAGGTCTGTTTGGAAGTTGTTAATGTGCAGAGCCAATGCAATGACATACGCTGTGATTTTAGCCTTCATTGACGCAGAGATCAAATTCTGGACACTGTATGGTAAGAGGGAGAAAACATGAGATGTGGACTGTCAGTGAACCCAAAACACAACCCCCAAGAGGTGCAGACAGAACTGCAGCCCCAGTTAGACATGACTGACTTTTCCTAGACACCAAAGAAGAGCTCAAAGCAACACAGACTTTTGATCACAAGGGCCTAACAGGCTTTGTCTTCCTCACGTGCCCGTTTCTGTTCAGAAGTGCAGGTCACTCAGGTTGTTTATTGCTATGCAGCCTTGACAAAACCACCAACTAATTACAATTCAGTCTCTTTAGCATGCTGGTCCCTTGCAAGATGAAAGCAAAGGGAAGCTGTTGTGAGGGCACTCAGTGTAATTTCTAACAGCACCTCAAATACACAATACAAAGCAGATCCCTGCCTGGCAATCCTCTGAGAGTATTTGACTGCTTGTCACTGGTTTGAGCCTTCAGACAAAAGCTGACCCATTTGGACTCAAATTCTCTGCCCCTGTCAGATTAACAGTGGCAGAGCAGCTGTGCAATAGCTGAACATCAGCATTACGCCCTTTCTATGCAGAGAGGCTGCGGGCTCCACAAGTGTGGGGAAGGGACTCTGGCAAGAGGATGCTATTCACTCTTGCCTGTATTTTGGGGCTTCCACTCGACAGGATTGCTGAAAATGTTTATCCAGATTTATAACCGCTTCGTTGTAAGTGACATCCATCTGAAGTCTGCAGCCAAGGGCCATCTGGCTAAAAGCAGCTTCCAACAGCTGCCCAAAGCCCTCCCTGCAGTGAGACAGCGCTCAGCACCACATAAGGGGCTCCGACACTGCTGGAAAGCAGGACCTTGTGGGAGCTTCCCAGCCTCTGCTCCAGTGGTGGCTTCTCCTTGCTGACCTCCACGGCAGGACCAGACTGTACCTTACTATATCAAACTTTGTCACTGCTGGTGGGGCAATGCCTGGGCAAAGCTTAGGCAGAACTCTTTGGGCTGTATCCATAGGGTGCAATGGCGTGGCTCTCAGTCCAGGGCGAGTTAACCAGTGCAAATCTTTACACAGTTTTGTCTGTGTAGGTTTCAATGGAGAATCCAAGTCAGTCAAGCCATGCCTAGGCTCATGTAAAAGCAGCCCTGTCACACTAATTAAACTATGTAAGTGTAAAAAAAGCACCGTTATTTAGCCACTGCACTACCTCTGTCCTGACCCACTCTGGGATGGTGGAAGAACTGATGCATCCACCTGTCAGTTAGCTTGGTTCACAGTGAAAACATACATGTGGACAGCTGCCTGTTCAGCTGCACAGTCAAGAGTCAGCTGCAAAGCAACGACCCATTCTGCCATCCTGCATCCAGAAATGGCCAGGCAGATGACTGGGCACCACACTTGGTCACGCTAGCTAAACCCACAGGTGTAGGCTGGCTTTTGCACACATGACCCTGCTTTCCCCAGGCACGTTTTAGACCTGCACTGTCTAAAATGGACTATTACCAGCCACAACCCAATGATCTACAGGGTTGGGATTGAAGCAAGAGAAGCTACTGCTCTCTTCCATTTTGGTAGGAGGTTTCCTGATAAAGTGCCTATGGCCCTTCAGGGTGAACTCTGCTGTATCTCCGCCTCAAGAAGACCAAAGCAAACATAGTTCCTTACCTGCCATTGTTGTAGGTCAGCGAAGTGAAATTCTTCATGAGTTTCCTGCTAATAACGTGTGGGCATTCAGGACCCATTGGATCTAGGACAGAAAGAGGTTTTGCAGTGGAATGAAAAACATACACTAGTACTGCCCACCTCCAGCCATCATAATAGCATGCATTACCATGACAGTTATTGCCTCTTCCCAGGAACACAGAGAATCTAAAAGGAACCTGGGCATTTGATTTCTAGGTGTCATCGTTTTTCAGGTCTGAAAGAGGCTCCTAACAGCTCTTCTTTACAAATGGGATCTCCCACTTCAATACTACACAATGCATTCATGTGTGCCTAGGCATATATTTCTTTTAATAGATTCCTGCCTTTCAATAGATGGTCCTGTCACAAAATATTATTAAAATTGAAACCACACTAACAAATTCCTACTAGCACGAGACTAGTCATTTCCACATCTTCCTAGACTAAGTCCTACGGGGTGAATCCTGTGCCTCCAGCAATGCGGGAGGATACCTACAGCCAGGTTTGCCATTTCCTCCTCTATCATCCCACTGCCATTGAAAATGCTAACAACGACATTTTCATCACTGACAAAGAGACTCAGATACACAAGTTCTATGGAAGATGGCAAGTCTTGAAAATCTCAACCAAAATATGTTGTACAATGCTTTTGAGAACAGCAGTTCCTGCCATTTTAAAAGCAAGATCCTGAATACAACACAGGTATGATCACTGTGATCCACACATTGAGCTAATAAGCAAAGGACAATGAAGATATTCTCAGAAGTACAAAAAGAGATAATAAAGGATGTATTGCGTACTGTACTTGCACCTGGAATATGGAGGCTGGATGAAGGAAAGAGCCAATAGTTTCCAGCCTCTTGGCTTAGGACTGAAGTGTGAAAATATAAAACACATTCATAAGTACAGAACTACCAATAAACTAGAAAGAATCCCAAAATTTCCAATCTAAGCTACCCTGTCTCCTACCAAAAGGATCTCACAGTGCCACCCTCATGCACTGCAGTTATAAAGGGATTGAAAACTGTTAGGCATACATCTCCCAGCAGACACAGATCTACAACCCTCAATAACATGGAGATCCTCAATCTCAGCACGAAACAGGCTGAAAGCAACTGCTGCAGTTGTTTCATCACACAGTTCATTCTTGGCAGCTTTACTGTTTCCTACTGCAGTAATTATAGAACAAGTCTCAGCAGGTAGCTTGAAAGTGGAGGAGCAAAACACTCTTACGCTTCTTCTTGATCACTTTCAGGTAGCTGAACTTAATAAGGGTGTCCAGGAACCAGAGGCATCGGGCTTTGTGATCTCTGCTCTTCTCATCGGCAGGCAGGAACTTCAACTCCTCTAAGACATAGGAGCAATGGCTGAAGGAGAGAGAGGGGGAGCATGAGGCTAAAAGAACTAGGAACCAGTTCACACCATGGGGAGGACAGGACACACCTGTAACTTCAATGCTCAGCTGTTTGAGAAGAGTTCCCTGGACACCTATAAAGGATAGCCCAGGAGGCTACTTTATGAGCACACTTTCCTGTCAATGCCCACCACGTTCAGCCAGCCCCTTTCAGTGTGCAGCTACTAAGAAGGTTCCTGCACTGCAGAAACCGAAAGATCTCAATGTGGCACACAGACACACTTCTACGTTGGCACAGGCAGACAGCAAGCACAGGGAGCAAGGGGCACTTTGTGCTTTTCCTGCTCACTTCAGCCCCTGAGCACAAGGGCTGTACAGCTCTAAGTGTACATCCATGTCAGCTTGCCAAGAGACAGTAAGCTCCATAGCAAGCCAGTACTTGGCTGGGACAGTGCCCAGGCACTAACTTATCATGCTCAGCACAGTTCTGTGGTCCATCTTATAGGTACCTGCCTTCAGACCCTTCTTTGGATTTCTCCACTCTCTTCCTCTGCAATCAGTCCCCTAAAGGGCAGCAGCCATGCTGCCATGCACAAAACCTCCTCACCTGTATATAACTATACCCCACATTTCCCAAGGTAGGTGTTGCTCAGCCATGCTTGGATCAAGTGTCTTCCCTCTGCACTGAAAAGATCAGCCTGGGTACAGTGGAGCTGGCAGCAGTAGTCATCCTGCCCCACAGAAAAAACTACAGTTTCACAGGGCCCGCCTCAACTATTACAAAGCTGTTTGCAGCAGCATTACCTTTTATCTTCTGTTTTCTTGGTAATTTCTTCCGGAGTGATGTTAACAAAGATTGCTGCTGGAACCTGCAATGCTTCATACTCTGCTGGGGACAGAACTGGAAGGATTTTAAAGAAAAGAAACAAGTATGCCTTTGCTCTCCCTTCTAGTCTGAACAGCCCACAGTGAGAAAAGCTCTATCCACTCTCATGTTAGGAGGTGTGGAGCACAGAAGGAGGGAAGGAAATTATAAATATTCAAGAGGTAACCATAAGACTTGCAAGCTGGCCAATAACAAAGGCCTCTAAAGGCTTGTGGCTTGACCACAAGTCACTTTTCCCACATGGGTGACCTCATTACTATTCTCAGTTGAACTGCTGGCAACAGGGAGGCACAACATCCTGCTCTCTGCAGGACAGAGGCAAGGTATGCGACTTGCAGGTCCAGACACCTCAACACAGCCATGTCCTTGCTTTCAGCTTTTGGCTTGTGAGGGGAGAAGGCTTGGCTCATTCACATGCCCAGCAGCATTCACTCCCACGTGCCAGACCACCGACATTGAGGCCTACAGGTGTGGGAAACCACTCTGCCATAGAAAAAGATACTGTCCTCAAACTTGTAAACATTTTCTGGTTTGTCAGCATCTTCATTACACGGCGGGAGGAAGATGGAGATGTTCTGTACATCATCTTGGGCCACATCCTGGATCAAAGCTTTGGAGGGAAGCAGGAAAGAAGACAGTATTTGAACCATGCAAACAAAACACAGAGAACATGACCACAACCCCAATCCTTCCTTTAAACACAAGCCTACTCAATGGTGGTTCTTAGGTCTACATCAGTTTAGTCACAGTTGGAGTTTTAAAGTTTAAAACTCTAGTTCAGTTTATCTCACCTGGAATAGTAGTAAGGAAAAGGCTATGGCTCTTCCCTGTTTTGTTTCGTTATTGCCACACGTAGGTGCTGACTGTACAGAAAGCATTCCAGTAAGCACAGAAAGGCTGAGAGCTTCTGATATGCCTGCCAGGTATTCAGCATGCTGGGTTTTAGACTGATGTCATCACTTCTACCAAGAACTTTCTGCTCCTTAAAATTTAGAAAAGCCACCTCAGACTAGAAAAAAATCTAGGAAAGAAGAGCACCAAGACAAACTGGCTATGGCTGCTACACCTCTTGCCTGCAGGGTGGGCAGAACATGGTTTTGGCACCCTGGGTTCCACTGGACATCCATTTGGCATAAAGGGGCTCTGAGAGCAGTGTCAATATCCAACCTGGAACAGAAGGGATGAAAGCTGACGTGTTCTATAGTCAACTGACATCTCTCCCATTCACAGTCAATGAAACTCAGAATCCCAGAAGTACTGCTGGAAAGGAGATCTGGGGGTTTCCTATCCAACCTCCTGCTCAGAGTAGGACTGTCTACAGCACTAGAACAGGACAGCCCTGGCTTTGCCCTGCCAAAGCTTGGAAATCCCCAAGGATGGTGACTCCGCACCTCTCTGTGACCTGTCCCAGGGCTGCACAACCCTCCAAGGCAAGAAGGTTCCACCAGTCTCCCACGTGGACCTCCCAAGGCCCAGGGACCACTGCAACTTGTGCTGTGGACCCTTGTTGTACTGCCTGGCACTGCTGAGAAGGGTTTGGCTCTGACTGCCCTCAGGTAGCTGTGGGCTGCTGTTAGATCCTCCTTGGCCTCCTCTTTGCCAGACTAACCAAGCCCAGCTCCCTCTGCCTCTCCTTGTCAGCTGTGTGCTCCAGGCCCCTGCCTGTTCTTCTTGTCCTGCCATGGTTCCTCTGTCATTTTGATCATGGCCAGGGCGCAGGGGGGTGGCACAGGCTGGATGACATAATACAGATGCAGCCTCACCAGCACTCAGTAGCAGGGTTATGAACTCTCCTTGAAACAAGCCCACAGTCTGACGCTTTGGAGACTGAACATTTTCCGTAGTAGTGACAATAACCAAGGCCATGGCAGACTCCTTTTTGCTGCAGACTCCTCCACAGCAGAAGCCTAAATCCATCAGCCTGGCTCACAACAGCACTGGGGATGGCACTTGATGGGGTTGTGACCTGGTTTAGAGCACAGACCATTTTCCATAGACATGTCACTGTGAAGCCAGGGTATACTTCACCTTAATGAAGGTTCAGCATCTCACTTTAGACAAGGTGAAAATAGTGCCTTTATCCCAGCAAACTGATATCCAGGGATCCTCAGAAGAGCTCCGAACAATGGGCAAGGACAGACACTGATGCCACAGGGACCTTTCCTCATTCAGGTAACTCCCATGCTAAGTCTAGCAGGATCAGAAGGAAGCAGTTCCTTTTCCACCAGAAAGATCTGTGAATTCCTCCACATACACCCTTCTCAGTTGTTAGACCAACTGCTTCCTTGGTCACTCAAAGAAAACCCCTTTCTTCTTCCCACCATACTTGGCAAGGAATAGGCAGAAAAAGGCACTTCTGACTGCTTTCATTAAACGCCAAGACAATAGTCTTACCTGTTACTCCCTTTGCATCTATAATGTTTGCTGCTGCTTTTGTCACAGCTGTATTCAGAATGTCATTGCCCACTGCATTCATTCGCCGAGAATTCAGAGCTCGCTTCTGCTTGCTGGTACCAAAGGCCTCAATGCACAAATCCATCTGTGCAAGAGAGACGCAAAGTAAAGCACACTGCTGAACTGAAGACACTTTGCACCTAAGAGGAAAACTCAGCTAACCACTACTTGCTCCACATTCACATTCTCTAAGAAAACTTCAAACATTTCACTGTGCACAGTCCAACCACGCAACAAGCACTGATCTCCAAGGGGGCAGGACGTAACTGGGACTGTAATCAAGCCTAAAATAATTATGAAAAAAATGCTAAGTTAGGTACTAATAATCCGCTGTCTTATAGACCCCCAAGGCACAGAGACTGCCGAACCTGCACAGGTTTACCCTGCAGTAAACCAAATATCACAGTCTCAGACAAGTATCATCTGCTACTGTTAGCTGGATAATCACAGTAGATCATGATATGGGGTTTCAACTTTACCTTCTCCCTGTAGGATTTATTCTGATAATCCTTCGTGTCATCAGGTATTAAGTTATCTGTAAGAGAACAAAAGTTAGTGTGCTTGGCTTGCAGCAGCCAGGACAGCACACGTATTTGGCACCCCTTTAGTTCTAATCCGTTACTGAAAGACCTGGCACACCACTTCAACATCTCTTCTCTAGGACTTCGTCAATTAAAGAACATGTTGAGTATGAGCATATGTACCTAGAACAAAAAAGGAAAGGCAGGCCAATTTTTGCTACAAAGCCTACAAGTGTTAACGCATGGATTGCAACAATACCCAGATCCGGCTGCAGAGGGAAAAAAATAAGCTCCCAAGAGATCGAATTCTTTGGGTTATCCTCCTGGGTTCAGTAACCAAAAGCAGTTTTGCTGAAAAAAAAGCTGGTTTTCTTTTTCTGTGATCCAGTCCCTTGACCTGACAATTTCTAGGCTTCCCTCAGCAGACCATACTTAGACAAGGCTGCACTTATTCTGAACAGTGACCACTCTGTCACTGACTCCAGCACTTCCACCCTCCCACCCATAACGCTCTCTGCTTAACCTCCACCTTAAACTTCATCTTGCTTCCTTCTCCCTCTGTTTTTCACATCATGCAGTGCCTCAGGAGCCTAATGTATCCTCCTTCCTCCATGCTGAGGGAATAAGGCAGAAACAAGGAGGAGCAAGCAGCCAGGGAGACAACAGAGAGCACTGCTGTCAGCAACCAGGCAGTCAATAGCTGAATGCATACATAGGTCTAGCATGCTCTGGCTCTGGTGCTGGGGTTGAAGAGAGTATCTTCCTACCTGACAGCAAGGGCTGCATGTTGAATATTTCAGCATTATAGACTTCCATTTGCCCAGAGTCCTTGTTTAACACACCAACAAAATACCTGGGAAGAACAGAGGCAAGTGATCAGTGAGAGACAGTCCAGTGGAAGTGATGTTTTCAACTATATGGTGCAGCTATGTGTATTCCCTACCCTCTCCCAATTCTTCTGCCTTGCAAATACAAGCTTTCCAAGCACATCCAGCAAGTTGCAATAAAATCAGTTACCTCCAAGGCATGCACATATATGTATGTATACACACACGTGTGTGTGGACATATATATTAAAAAATATAAAGATTTGTTGCTCTATGTAAAAGTCTTAAGACAACTAAATTAGCTCCAAAATGCACAGATGAAGTCGAGGTGCTGGAGTGCTAGCTGCTATTCTCTTTTGTCTTTTTGATGGGCCAGGATCTTTGGTTTCTCGGTGCTTCTATGCAGCTTCCTGTGTTTTTTTAAAACTTGGGTTCCCTGTGGCTGGTTCTCTGGTTAGTACAAGTCACTTTAAGTCCCCAGAGCTTCTCAGAAATGTGACTTTGCTTTCTCTAAATCAGGTTAATTTCTCTCAGGTAAATTCCTTTTCATCGCATATTTCAGAGGGGCAGGTCCAAATGTTTTGACATCATGAAATGTCTCATGACACACGAGGAATAGGCTGTATGTCATCCTTAGCTGAAGCTGATCAGGGTATCAACCGCACCAGTTTCTTATCCAGCCAGAAGAGTTCATTCCATGTGATCCCTTCTAACTAGTGTCTGAACTTGGTCTGCTCCATAACACATCTTCCTAACACTTAGGACACACGTTCTGAAGACAAAACCCACTTGCAGAACAGGCTGCCTGCCACAGTAGAAGCAACACTCACTATGCAACTGCTCTCAGAGGAGCTGCCCAAGTACAGTGGGAATCACAGCACGTCACTGGCCAGAAAGGATGTCTGGGCAGTTCCTGCTGTCCCAGGAACCCCAGAAGTCTGGCAGACTCATTGACTTTCCACTCAGAATACACTGTGCTGTTTGCTCAGAGGTGGTTTCTGCTCCCTGTTTTACCCACACTAGCCGCTGCGACTGCACAGTTTTTAGGCTGCCAGCTGCTAAGAGCTATGGGAATGGATCCACTAGAGGAAATCCTCATGCAGGCGGCTGAAGCAGATGTGGGAGGAAAGGGACAGAAGGATGGGGTGGTAAAACCTGAAAGAAAAGCAAGAAATTACTTAATTGATTCTTGCCTGCATCTCTGGAAATCCTGTGGCATGTGCATACCTAATTCAAAACTAATACTTGAAGCTGAACACACATCAGCAGTTAGCCTGCCTTGTTAGTTTCCATAGCTCAGGATCTCCAGAGGTGCAGGCAAGAACCACTTAAGCCACTAAAACCATTTCTTAGTCAGTGTTCAGAGATAAGAGCGCTAAATCTGCCTAGAATTAATACTGCATTGATACCTGTATCATACATATTCATTAAACTAAATTTTATCTCTCCAAACTCAAGAAGAAAAAGCCCCTTGCTGCTTTTTTTCATCACCTTAAACTGAAGACTATTATATCTGAAAGTCCAGCTGTCCTGGTTCCACTTCTGAGACAGAAGAACCAAGAAAAACATTGGCATGTTTTGACAGACTAGTTGCAGAGGTGAAACCAGTTCCCTTTACAGAATTATGGAGTAGACTATTTCAGTTGGAAGGGACTGACAATGTTCATCCAGCCCAACTGCCTGATCACTTCAGGGCTGACCAAAAGTTACAGCATGTTATTAAGCACATTGTCCAAACGCCTCAAACACTGACAGGCCTGGGGCATTGAACACCTCCCTAGGAAGCCTGTTCCAGGGTTTGACCACCCTCTCTGAGAAGAAATGCTTCCTAATTTCAAGCCTTATTCAGAATATAGGACCACCAGGGCTCTACATCTGAAAGGACCTCCTCTTCCTAACAGTTTTACACAACTCTGCTCTTCACCCCACCTGTACTTTAACTAGTCAGACACGATCACGTCAGTACAGTCCAACTAGGGAAGAGATGAGCTATGTAAGCAAACCATGCGGGGCAACTGAGGTGGATCTACAGAGCAGAGCACTCGGTACCAAAAGCCTGACAAGCACATTGCACGCATTTAAGTGTTTTGTAGGCTAGTAGGAGCAGTAATACATGTCAAAGGAGAAAAGAAACACCTTTGGGTATAACAAGGCAACATTATTCCACATTGCCTCTCCACCCATTTGGTGGTTCTTCTATTAGAGAACAAAAAAGATCTCACATACAGAATACTTCTTAGGAGGCCAATGGGTTCTGTCCCAATGCCACAAAGGTCACATTCTTAAAACAGGACATGTAAAGGCTGGTGATTTCACCAACGCTTCCTTTCATAGCGCATGGCACAGACAGCTTATTAGTTCACATAGCAGCATCATGCTGTGCCCTGAAGTTAAACAGTGACTAATGACTTGGGGGTTTCCTGGGCAGCAAAAGATGATCTTGCCGATTTCTTAATCTTAATTTCTTAGTTTCTAAATAACAAAGCTGTTATTCCTAGGTTTCAGCTACACCAAATCATCTCCTCACCCTTTCCTTCACAAGACCTTTTCAAATACACTCTATTTGCACGTCACATCACAACTTCCAAAGGGACAAACAATACAGCTGCCAGATGCCAGATTCTCCTGTCAAAACCCTCTTGAGCCAAATCACGGCCTCCATGGGAATTTCTGAGCCAGCTTTAAGAAAGGCTACCAGGAACTTTGTGTCTGAGCAATTCTTTTGCTTCCACCTCCACACTCCTGCCTCCATTTTGCCAGCAACCCATACCTGCATAGGGAGTTACATGTCATAACTCCACTGCCGAAGTTATTCCCCACATATGAAAGTCTTTCAGTTTCTGAGACCTGAAAAACAAAGAAAAATTACTTGAATACTCAGCTGTGAATAATCTTCTCTGCATCCACTTTATTTTCCCTTGTGCCACAAAGCTCTACGTTCCCAGGCACTGGACACTAGTCACGTGTAGGCAAACCTCAGTTTACCCATTTGGGGTACATTTTGCATCAGGTCAAAAATCTTTAAGAGATAGACAGCATTTCTTGAAGCTGAAACTACACAATACATAATTCTACCTCAGTTTTCACTGGGTCAGAAGATGAGGAAGCATTGCAAAGAAATCAGGGGATTTATAATTAAAATTCAGAGTTTATCAGTGTAGCAAACTTGGATGTTACCACCGTTAAAATGCCTCGCTGTGTTGACCACCGTACTTTGATCCAGAAGCAAGTTTGTGAAAGAAACTGGGTTTACTCAAAGTTACTAGTGAATAGAGATCAGGCCCCTCTGTCAGTCAATATAAGATACTATTTCCAGTGGTTTAAGATCCTTAACACAGTTGCTCAAAGCTTCTCTAAGCTTCCAGCCAGGAGAAACCTTACAGCCAGGACAAACCTTACTTAGCCTGGGTCAAAGGCAGACACTGGACAGAGCCACCACTACAAGTAAGGGAAACTCAGTTTACAATGCCGTTTTTAATAAGCCATTTAAAGCTCTAGTACTGCCAAGCGACTGCAACTCACTGACTGAAAAAAAAAGAGCTAGCACTATCAGGAATGGCTCAACAAGCTAAACGTATCTTAAAATGTTTGTGTTTCTACTGTACTGTAGTATACTTCCCCCAAGGATTTTGGCTGAAAAGTCATTTATTCCTCGAGTGAATCATGTGTGTAAGCAGCTGTAAAACTTAACAATTGCAGCAGAAAGCATGTTCTCATTTTAACCTTTGTCCTCTCCTCACTGAAAGAAATAGAAATCTCCTTATAATGTAATTTAACAAAAACAACTTTGGTAAAGAATTCACTGTGTTCACTGTGCAAACGTAACACAACAGATTTTGTGATTAAATGTTAAGAAATAGCTTTTTATTTTCAACCATTATTTCCCTTCAGGTTATTAACACAAATCACAAACACACAACTTCAGTAAATCAACTTTTGCCTGAGAATACACAGCCATATATCAACCAAATTTTTTCAAATAAGCATGTATTCAGTTCTGATGGAAAGGTTACGAACTCTCACACTTCACTCTCAATACCGTTAACCAAAATGTAGCACATTGCATTATTTAGGTTCCTTTCCATTCCAGGAGTCAATTGGGAACGCCAAGCCGGAGAGGGCACGGTCTGATCCTGACACGCTCCGCAGAGCTCTGACACCCGGCAGGGCTGCAGGACCTGCACTGGCTCCTCCGGGGTCCAAGGACACCTCCTGGGTCTGCAGAAGTGCGAGTGGCCTCGGTGAGGGTCCTGGCTCCCCAGCACAGAGCACTCTACAAGGCAAAGGAACGGCTCTCCCCCTGCCTGCCCATCTGCACGGCTTCCCTGATCGCCAAGCAATTACCTGCTCTGCCACCCCCCATCACTCCCACCTCCATTGTGGCAGCAGCCCACGTAAGAACCAGAACTTCCTCTGAAATCATAGACACTTCGTGAAATTTGGAAAACAGTTCTCTCTCTCACGTAACCTGGGCCTGAACTCTGTATTTTTAAAAGTCTGCTACGAAGCAAAGCTCCACGCAGATTTTCTGAGCCTTGCTCACTGTATGGTCATGCGAGCTGCTGGGGCAGGGCAGCAGGCAGGAGTCTGGAGAGGAACAGCAGCCTCCCTGAAACGGGACCACAGGGACTGTGTGTCTGACCGAGGTGTCTAGTTCCTACTTGCAGGACCCACAAGGGCAAAAATTACGACCACAGCCATAAGGGTAAAAAAGGGTGAAAACCCTTCTCTACCTGCCGAGGTAGGAATTACTCCTGCGTTCTCGGCACAGGTCTGGGTGCCCTCATTTCTTAACAGGCCCCGCAGCGCCACGGCCTCCCAGCACGCCGTCCCCCGCGGCTGCCCACGCTACAGCCGGGCAGCCCTCGTTACACGGCGAGCACGGCGCGGAC
>NW_009613603.1:0-20994 GCF_000690535.1 Cariama cristata
AAGGTCTTCTCCAACCTAAACGATTCTATGATTCTAAATTCTGTCTGCTGAAAATAGCATATTTTTTTTTTTTAGTGCTATAGTAGAAAGAGGTACTAAACTTTTGACACGTGACTTAACAGGAAGGTCAAGCTAAAATCAAATTTAGAACAAATAAATGATTTCTTGGTTAATTTCTGCATAATTTCAGAACTGACTTCACAGAAACACAGTTTAGTAGCTTAGAAATACTTGAAAATGTGACAGGCAGTATTTTCAACACAATTATATTTGCTGTTTATTTTTTTAGTATTTCAAATAAAATTCCTTGTTCATTCACTCACACGTGTATTTACAGCCTTCCCCTGACCTGTCCCTCTATTTCTACACCTGTTCTGCCAAAATAAAGTATAGACCTGTCGAGAACTCACCTCACTTTCAGACTGCCTGTTTACTTTAAATGAGTTTTTATGTTGGTGGTGATGTAACCCTAAGCCTGAAATGTCAGCACGGTTTTCTTATTAACACACTGCCACAGACTACGCTGAGATAAATTCTTTTCCCTCCTTCCTCCTGGCATTTGCCACACAAAGCAGCTAAACCACCTTCTGTACTGGCTGCTCCTACCCGGATTCCTCAACCACCTGGAAGGAGGAAAGGGCTGCTCCTTGTTCAGGGGACCCTGGACCAGCAGAGAGCCATGATGCACCAGTGACTCTCTAACCTGGCAAATACAGATCCATTTTAAGGGCGTCCACTTTCTCGGCCAGTCTGCTTCACTGTGTTAAACTCATGTTACAGCCCAGATGTCAATGTCTATTCCCAAGATGACACTGGGATAGCAGCCCTATTGCTGTGAAACATGCACTCCTTCTCCTTCACCTTCTCTCCATTTTTTTCTTTTATAAGAACCACTGGGCTGATGCTGCTTAGACCACATCCAGGACAGGTACCAAGTTTCAGTGTCACATCATTGCCAGTAAGGTCGTCAAGCTCTTAAATGAGCTCTTCCACCAACTTGCAACCAGGGCTACCAAAAAACTGTGGGCTAACAAAGCTGGTCGGCAGACAGCTACTCTCCCTCACTTAAAAGTTGTCCGTGCCTGGAGACATGGTTAGACCTTGAGTCGATATGGTTAGACCTTGCATAGGCCATCCAACTTGAGAAGCATAGCAAGGTATGCCCCATCACTGATTCCCCACGGCCAACACAATAACCATGACCAGGGCTGATCTGCACCAGAAGAAATGACCACAGGTACGTATGAAAGCTCTGGGATCAATTGTGCATGTTCCTTCTGTCACTTCCAGGGCTCCAAATGCTCAGAGAAGGAGCAAACTCTGCAGCTCCTTGAGTTTTTGTGCTGCTTCAAGCCAGGTTCCTCTCCTTGACATAATTTTCATGGGCTGTAAAAGTATCAGGAGACCTGACAAGACTGCTGGAGCTCAGTGCCTCTGACTAGAGCCAGAAAAAGCTTTACTTAAAGCAAAGTAACCACTCACAACACAGATTGTGGAAAACTCAATTCAATTCCATCCCAATAATTATTACGGCACACCAATAGGTCTTCCTTTATTTATTTTTGCAAGATAGAGGCCAGCAATGTAAACACTAAACTAGAAATCGATCCATCATAGTAAAATTCATCATAAATCTAGACTAAGTTTAGCAGTCAACTTTGAAATTGCTATAAATGAGACTTCACAGCCTCTGCAAGACTCATAGCAGAATCTATGCAGCCATCAAAGTTGGAATGAGTAAATCCATCGCCTCCACAAATCAGGAGAGGTTGAGTATGAAGAATCATTTGTCCCAAACAATTGGGCACAGCTTTTGTAACCTGAAAAAGAAAAGCATAGAGAGAGATGGAAAAGAAAATACTCACCCAAATTTCACATGACAAAGGCCTGTATTCCTGAGAAACATGCCTTCATACGAAGCACCCCTCCCACCCAGATGATAGGTCCAAGCATTAACAACCAAAGCATCACAGTAAAATATTTATCTTATGAGTTAAATAATTAGAATAAAGCTTTCCCGTATGTGGAAATTTAGAAACTTTACAGCCCTGTCCTGTCTCAGTCTGTCTCAGCAGAAATGAATTGCCTGACCCTGGATAGATGAGGCATGGAGATCTCTAAGCCAAAAGGTATGAAGATACATGATCTCACATCAGCAAAGGTGGGCTTGCAAAAAGTCCCAGATACGTAACAACTGTTGAACAAAGGAAAGGGAGCCTGCTGTTTCCAAGAGAGCCTGCAACATGATTGGGTTGACCAGGTGAGCTTCCTAGATGGGAAGTGAGGTGGACTTCAGAGTAGCAACTGTCATGATGACCTGCCCATGCTTCATGCTGCTGTGCAAGCATGCATACATACAGCCTTGGGACAACCCACCCTGTCTCTGGCTCTGCTACGTTGGTCTCCTTTTTCATCTGAATAGCACAACAATTTTTAGACACTGCTAGAGATACAATGGACACTTTCTCTGTAAGTAGCATGGGGCAAGTTCTGAATTGCTTTGGTTGCTTTGATAAATATTTAATGTCATTCTCAATGTATGCATTGTATTCATTTTAGATATAATTTTTCTGGCACTATACCCTCAATTAAACTTTTATCTGTGGAGTGGCAGCTCTTGAGTAGTTCTGTGTAACACTTCTGAAAGTGAATGGACTTTGCTTTGGCCAATACCTATTAACCTGAAGCTACCGGGAATTCATGGGGAAAACAAGGTCTCTTTTTGGTATTGTACCTTACGACAAACACCAATGCATGTCAAACTTCAGAGTAAAAGCACACAGCATTTGTGTTTTTACCACTCTTGGCTGTGTTGTAGCCTGTTTCAAACCTACGTACAAAGGCTGAGTGTCCATGTTGTACTAAATCAGTGCATCCCAGAGCGGCACCACTGAATCTCAGAATGGAGATAAGGCGGCAGCAGCAGCAGCAGCGCTGGCCTAAAGGTAAACATGAAGGGAAGGCATACTCGGGCAGAAGGGATAAAGAAGGTAAGAAGAAGCAGGACGGCTTGATGATGAAGTGATTGGAGGAGGAAGGTGGGAAGAAACAGTCTGAGAAAAGGAATGACAAAACAAGATCCATAAGGATGAAATGCTGAAAAAGAGGAAAAAATATCTAGAAAGCCAGAGAGAGAGAAGGGGGGAAAAAAGAGGAGAAGCACAGCAGTAGACCAGCAATAGAGATCAAACCATAGAGATCATAAAGTATGATGCAGAGAGTACAATTTTCTTTCGATCATTTCTTGACTTTCTGCCTTTGGCCCAAAGATACATTCTGGATTCAAACATATCTTTTGGTCCAAAGATATGTTTTGGATTCCTGTGCAGTAAACCATTGCTGTATCCTATCGTGCAACTGTCAGCTTCAGTGAACAAGACCTAAAGGCCAACGCATCCTCTTCAGTCCACGGGATTTTTCCACTGATTCAAATGTACACTCAGCTAGCCATTGTTGTGCCATTATCTGCCATTTCCAAGCACGGATCAGCTGCAAAATACCCACATTTATATTACTGGCTGCATTTTGTGTTACTGGCATCTTACCGTCTCTTTAAAAGAGGTAATTATCTGAAATGAATTTGTAGCCAGTTGCGACCCATTCTCCATTATTTAACTTAAGAGTCTAGCCCTGTATGGTAAATCCAGCCAGCGATCATCTTTCTCAGACTAATTTTAGGTCAGTACTTCATTTATTCCTAAATTTTTGTTACAGATCGAGGTCACTGAGCACAAACAATGAAGAAAGGTTTAGCAGAAAAAGGCTTTTTGAGTGTCCTTCCTTCTTGACTACTCAGTGCTTATTTGACTCTGGCTGTAGCAAACAGGTTCTGCTTTATCATACTGACCACAGGACCAATATTTGCACATCTCAGCCTCCATCTCTTCGCCTGTGTGGTAATATTGAGTGCTCAATGTAGTAAAGGCCCTCACTCTAGACATAGTGACTGGGGAAAGGAATGATCCTGCCCCTTCTTCAAGTTCTTCTGAAGGTGTTGTCCAACATATATTTCAAATTACCCTCGGTTATATGGCACAGCCTGTTGGATCTCCATCCTCGAAGACTTGAAGACTCAGCTAGACAAAGCCATGGTCGAGGTCACCTAGTGCTGGCAATAGTTCTGCTTTGAGCAACAGGCTGGACCAGGGACCTGGAGAGGTTCCTTCTGAGGTCCCTTCTGAAGAGGTCCAGTTTCTATGATTCTGTGTTTTCCCAGTATCCCTTATACTTATAAAGTGACTCTGTCAAAGGGACATGATGGGTTGGGAAGCTCTTGGCTCTGAATGCTAATAGTGTCTTATCATAATTAAAGCAGGGGATCCAGAATTGCAGCTGTGCTGCTAAGTAGTGTCAGTAGAAGTCTGGAAGTCCTAATCCCTCATCCGCCATGGATAATTGTAATGTCTGCATTTTAATCCCAGGATTGTGTTTGGCCATGTGAAGGACGTTACAGTCAGATTTAATTAACAAGTAGGATAAATCCCATCTAAAAGAGTCAGGGGAAAGATGCAACCATCTTATCAGTTCCCTTTGCTTCTGTGGCAACAGCTTATTACAATTGAAAGTAAAGATAGCTTTAAAAGAAAGAGGGAGCTCTGTCCCAGATATTTAATTTAGGTAGTGATTATTTTATAGGGTGGCATTAGAGATCTCTTCATTGAGATAACGGATCTGACCTACACTGACTTATTTGCAATCTAAGACATATTGACATTCATCCACCGAATTAAAGACTGGTGATAATTCCTCCTGTGACACAGCCATAAAGCACAAGCAGCTGCTGGAGTCGTTGGTTTTGGTTAGTGGCAGCATGGTTGATAGCAGGCAACGGAGGCAGGAGAAGAAAGCCGGAAGAGCTGCAAATTGTACAGTGGTTTGAGAAAATAATAGAGCATCATACAGCATTATGATGTCTGAACGTAATTTTTAAATTGGGGAAACAGGATGCACACCTAGTGATTTAGGAAGACAACAATTTTGAAGCAATTGTGGAAAATAAGAGTTCATTCCTACAGTCACTGTTTCAGCTGCCTCTACAAGATGAAGCAATAGGTACAAAGTTATAATAAATCCTGTATGGCCATAACTTTGCCAGGATTCAAAAAGTATAGTTGTTTGGTAGAATGCAATTGAGACTTTTTTTTAATTCAGTAGTAAGAAACGAACTGCTGTTCTTGTCTTTTCCTTTATCCATGTTTTCATGGTGAAATAAATCAGAATGGGCCATATATGATGCAATACTTACACATCACCTTTGACACTGTGCTAAAAGTGTGAGTAGTGCAAGGAAAAGGCATATTAAGTCCTTTCCTTGCACCCACAAAGTAGCTGAATTTGACCAATTTTATGATAGAGCTCTGTGATAGAAGCAGTATCTAAGGCACATTAATTCTGTTTAAAAATACTTGTTGCTTTGTTTTGGGAGCCCTTTCCAGAGCTGGTCAACCAAGTGTCTGTCTGTTGGGAGACAGATCCAATTCTTCTCCTCCCTACCACCAGCAGCTCTTGTGCTCGCTAGCAGTTTGAAGCAGAAAGGTAACAGATAATGCAGAAGACCAGAAGTCACAACCAGAAAAAGATGCTTTAACAGTGGCAACTGTACAAAGATACTGTTACTAGGAAAAAAAACCCTGCACTGATAAAGAGGAACATATAAAACATACCACGATTTTCGTATGAGTCATCTGAAACATTAGAACCTATGTTAAGGTCATTTTTGTACAACTGAGAACAAATACGATGCACTGGGAAGTGATTTGCAAACTACCAATACCTAACTCGCAGAAAAATAAACTTTGTGCTAATGAGACCAGGTTCCTAAATTGGACGCAGATCAAGGGCTATAAGCAGACCTCACAACAGTCATCTACAGTAACTATTCCAGACTTCATAAACGAAAAATTTTTAGGGGATTGCTTTAAGTAAATATTTTGCATCAGTTTCCACATCCAATTTCACCAATGTAATTTAACTTAAGAGGCTTTGAGTAAACATGTAGATGCACTCTGATACTTTAGGAAATTGCCAACCATTTCCTTGGATTTTAAAAAGAAGTCTGTAAAATATACACATTTTGCTATTATTACCCTTAGGTAGTTTACTTCAAAATATTTTTCGCATAACATACTGTTAAATTGAACTGGGCCAAATCAAATAATAACAATTAGTACGTCTGAATGCAAGGACTTCTGCTTCTCTGTGGTAGGGTGGGAATTTCGCTACTAGTATCGCATACTTTCGGATACAGAAGAGACAGATTGAGTCATATTTTTAAATACCAGCAAAAATCTCACCAAAGTATGTGGGATTTACTTCCTTCCTGTGCACTGCTCCTGTCCCTACTCACCAGGAGCAGTGCATAACTTACCACTGAGCCAGGTCCACTACATAAAAAGATGACTAGAAACGATCTGGCTGTCGTTGGCCAGTCTTGGATTCTGCTCATGGCTACGTGTAGGAATGTATTATGGATATCCAGCAACTATCCCCTTTCCTCTGGCTCCTTGAGGAGGAAAACCACTGGGTCATATGATGTCCTGTTTCTTGCGATACACCACAAGTCTGTGCTATGGCATTGCTCCAGCAGTGTCCTCCCAGCTGACTGATCCCCACCAGAGAGTACCTGAGAGTATCTCCATTTCTGACACTTGACGCTGGCTGGTTTAGGTAGGGATGGCACAATCCTCTCCAGGTGACTGAGAATTAACTGCTGCACCTCTGCAGGGTCTGAATCTAGGTGCTCGCTTCCAAATGCCACAGTTGTGTGAACTACAACTGAGGGCCCAATTTCAGGAGACTCTGAAATAAATGAGAGAGATGCTTTTGAAAGATTACTCATTAATACTTGCCTTCCCTGCTCTTCCAGCTGGAAAAAACACAAGGAGTAACAACACAAATGGTTCACAAGAATCACAGTGAAGAAATCCAGGCTTTTTGCAAAATTAATTTGTGATGGTTTTCCCATTGCAATAACCCTAGCTCCACATATGTCTCCTAGAGGAACCTCAAGGCATTCCCACACCCCATAAGTAGCAGTTGGAAGGAGCAGGGAATATACTGGAAGAAAACTCTTCCCCTTTTTCCTCCCAGACGTTTCAACAGGCTCTACACGGGGAGGAGCTGAGGGCAGCTCAAATGCTGGTGTTTATCCCAGCAGACTTGGAAAGGGCCAAGCTTTGTTATGGCTGGGGCTGGTTGTAGATGCTCTACAGCAAGGGACTTCTGCCCCCGCCAGCACATTGGCTTCTGTCCTTACAGACTTGGTCTGGACAGCCAACAGCCAGTGGCCAGAGAATTTGCATAGAATAGGGGATTTTCAGGCTCAGTGATTTCCCAATGCCAAGGCAAGATGAGGACCCAGCAGATCCTTGTGTGAGTCGTTCCTGCTGCTGCTGTTCTGCTTGGAATGAGCAGGATGCATTGGCTGGAGCAAGGACACAACCTGGGTTCTGCCATATTTCAGCTGAGAGCTCAAACTCACTGAGCTGGTCGTTAAATTAAGTGATTCCTTCTTGTTCCATTAACCAGAAATTCCCTCTTTTGGATGCAGAAAGCCTTTTCTGGCTAAACCTTTGTTTGAATTAGCACATTCCTAGAAAAATATTTTAGTTTCAGCAAATGAGCATTTTATGACCAAGGAATACACAAAGAAAGAGGCAGTTGAACACTTTCTGACCAGTTCTGGCTGTTAGGTACCAAGCTTGATAGAAATCTTTCTCCCTGCTCTGTCAGTGAAGAGATCTCCAGCTCCAGCTCCTCCAGCTGGAGACCCCCTTTGAGGAGATGACAAATTCCAGCTTTCCCAAAGGCAATCAAAATGTTTTTCTCTGATAAGCTTTCTGTTCTGGGCTGATCACTTCAGAATACACTACCGAAATGCAGCAGTACTAAGTCCTAGCACCCACAGCAAGCGTGAAAGCAATGGCTTTAACTTCAGTTGGAAGGATCCCTTCACTGCGTCTCTTTCTTGGGTGGGCCAGCTCAGTCAACCCTTGCTCTCGTAAACTGAGAAAATGTGACAAAAAGGGCCGAAGATGTTTCCTGGTTGTGATCAGCAATGCACTGTGACAGGCCACGTCTGAAGGCACCGAGCCATGGTGCTGCCTTTTCTTAAAGTTCTCCTTTTCCAAGAAAGGCACATCTAAGATCAGAAGATCACTCACTTCTCTCCCAGGGTTGGACTCGCAAGCTCTGTTTTCAGCAAGTACTACAGCTCTTTTCCTGGGTCATTTCCTGAAGTGTCCACAAACTTTGAGTTTGTTTCCTATTTTAATCTGAGGTGCTGATTTTGCTCTCTTGTGTCTTGGGCTTGAAAGCCAGCCTTAACCATTGGGGATGGACAGGTCCAAGATAGCCACCCGACATGGATTTGGGATGAGGGTAAGGCAGATCTGGGAACTAAGACTGTGGAGTGAAACAAGGACCACTCTTGTCTAGAAGCAGAGGCTCAGCCAAAGGGGCCGTCTTCTTCCCTGAGCTCCAATGAACTGATTGCCTGAGTCTAACATCCAGCCTCAGCCTCATCTTCCTGAGGTTCCTCCTGCCACCCCCAAGCCTGGTTTCACATGCTAGTACAGGGCATATCTGTTTGCATCAGCTTTTCAAACTGTCTGGAAAAATGTCAGAAATGCTACTCAGTCTCTCCTTCCCATTTTGGGGGAGAAAACAGGTATTCTGATGTCTCTACATAGAGACTGTTAGGGACAGAAGACCAAGTGAGGAAGCCTATGAGGTACCTTGGGATTTATTACAGTGTACATGGTATTCTGGCAAATTCTTCCACATAAACTTGGCAAAAAGGCTCATTAAAAGAAGTCTAAGCATTTTAATAAAATAAATATCCATTGCTTGCTGTGACTTGTTATAGCCAACATAGCCCTTGGACAGGGCCGTCTTCTTTCAAATCTCTCATCTCTTCCATAGCATGTACAAAACAAGTTTCAGGAGAACAGGCAGTTTGTTGAGTTTTTAATTCCTCCTTTGAGCTACTGATAGCTTGGAGAGCTTCCAGAGGCCACTGAGTCACAGCCTTCCAGTACTGAAATATGCAGCCTGCAAGGATCAAGTTTAGCCTCAAGCCCTTTTCTTTCTTCTGCAAAAATACTGGCTAAGAGAGGAGTTTAAAATAGATTTTTCCCTGAAAGCAATGGGAGTATCTCAGCCTTGATGCACCGGGTATGAACGACTGTTCAGCTGCTGCAGGAGTAAAGCCATCATTTTCCTCCCAACGTGTTTAGACCAGGCTGCAACAGCTAGCTTAAAATCGAGGGCTTCTGGCAGGGCTTCTCATGAGATTTTAATTTCCTTTATTTGTGCAAGGATGCAAGCTGGCCACAGCCATGCTAGCAGATGACGAAGTAGCACGGGAGATGCGGCAAGCCCGGGAACACTCGGCAACGTGAGGGGTAATGATCTGAGGGTGAATGGAAGCAGCATAAAAGCTTTCATCTGCTCCCAGTTCTCCCCCTTCCTCCCTGTCATCCCAGCTGCACGGCAATTAATCTGATCAGTTGATGCGGTGGAAGGCATAAGACGCCGAGTAGATCAGAGCTAGAGTGAGACAGCAGAGTTGGCTGTAGCTTATACTTACTTAATGAGCAAGGACCCGCTCTGCCAGCGTTGGCAGCGTCCTCAGCATCCGCAGTTGCTGAGGGACCTCCCTGAAAACCTATGAGCAGCGAGCTTGCGTCTGGCTCTCCTTCCTCTGTCCAGCCCATGCAGGACAGCCGCAGTGGTGACGTTGGCTGCAGGGGCTGGGTGCTTGTCCCCCATCCCCTCCGGTCTGCCTCTGTTGACTCGCACAAGGAGGAAAGTGGCTTTTTGTGCAGAGACCCTGCTGAGGTTGAGGCCAGGGAGGGAAGCACCGGCATCATCTCGTGCAGTGACGGCAGTCTGGCGGATGTGGTTTGTGCCCAAGGTTCAGACTCTCCTCTTCTCCATGGCATTGGGAAGATGCAATACTGTAACTACAGGTTTCCTTTGCTTCTGCATTAAGTTTTCCTCGTTTTACTGTTAATTTCTTTTGCTCTGCTGCATCGCACGGGACCAACACAGATACATAGTAGATGAAAAGTGACGCATGTAAGGATAAACACATTCCTTTCAAGACTCATTTTGCTTCCATGTAAGCAGAAAAGAACTGCATGATCTTTGGCGTACCGCCCTTTCCAGCCCAGCATCCCGTCTCTCACAGGGAAGGTGTTGCAGAAGCCGCTACATCCCTGCCTGGCCTGGAAGCAGAGGCTGGGGCTGTGCGGACCCTGCAGACTGCGGAGCAGCTGGCTCATGGGGATGGGAAGATGGGCAGAGCCAGGCTCTGATGTGCATCCCAGACTTAACACAACCACCCTCCTTGGGATGTCTTGGCCACCACCACTGTCCTCATGCAATTGCTCTGAGCAGCCTGCAAGGCTGAGCAGAGTAGTAGGGATGAACAAATCCCAGTTTTTTTTTGTCCCAAAGTATGAAGTTCCACCAGTCCCCCACAGAGAAGTCTAGTCCACAAAGTCCTTATGGAAGACACTAAGCACTTCAGACCGAAGCCTGGCTGTACCGTCAGTCTGATCAGTAGTGTCTTCCCCTCTTAGCGAGTCTGAAACCACATACATGGAAAAAGAAAATGGATGAATTGAAAAGACAGGAGATTAAATAAACGTGGAATTAAGTAAGTGGGGAACAGAAAAGTGAGGATCTAACTGCATCTTCCACATCCTAAAGGGAAGGTGACAGAGATGACAAAGCCAGACTTTTGGTAGAAATTCAAAGCAACAGGACAAGAGCCAATGGGTACAATGGCAACGAGTGAAAACCTCAATTGAACATGAGGATACAATCCCTTCCCATGTGAGAGGGGAATCCCTAGGACAGGGCCCTGAGTGGTGAGTGGTCTCCATCCTTGGGGACTGCCCTGACTCGCCCGGACACCTGCCATAGATGTGATGTTTGCTCAGCTCGGAGTAGGGTCAGGCTAGAGACTCCCACCCTGCTGCCTCCAGCTGGAGCCTTGTAAGTTTGTATAAACCCATGAAAACAGACAAGGAAGACCTCCAACACTGAGAAGCCTGAAGTACAAGTTGTCACAGGTAGAGGACACACCAGCTATCTGAATGGGGTGTCAAGGACAGAAAGAATAAAAGCATTTAGAGTTCACCATACACTGCACTTCAGCCAGTTATAACCATGAACTAAACACTAGCAAAGTCTCCTCATGTTGAACTCTCCGGAGAAGCCAGATCTTGCCTCACAACCTGGGAATGAGGGGAAATGTGTTTGGATGGTGAGCAGGAGAAGGTGGCTATCAGCTTCTTAATGTTTTGGTACCATCTTAACACTCATCAGTAATTCCCAGCTGGAGGAATCACAAAGGGTGTGTAAGGAAAGAGAAGGACACACTGCTGACAGTGAGAATTTATGCAGGATTAAGCCTGTTAGGAATGTTATCTTCCAGAAAAAGGATGGGGCAAATAAAAGACACCCTGCAGAAGGGCACAGAGAACAGAGCCCAGGGCCACTTCCCCAGCACAGTGGCTTGCGGTTCAAGAGCATCCAGAGTCAGAAAGGTGTCTCCTAGCTTTGAGTAACACATTTAGTGTGGAATGGTAAGATGGAAGAGCATTGTGTCCTTGGGTAAAGCTGCTCACCAAAGCTGTTCGTGCTAGAAGCATAGCCATCATTATAACGGTGGGATAAAAAGACTTGCGGGTGAATTCCTCCGTGCACTCTGTACTGCAGGACAGTGACAATATGAACAGCCTGTGGTGCCAAGTCCTCCTATGGGGACCTCCTTCTGCTATGGGAAGTTCTCAGATGATATTAAGGAGGTAAAGTCAGCTCCTGTGGTGGTCACATCCTCCTTACCATCACTCTCAGGGATGGAATGGGACAGAGAGATCACTAAAGCATAAACACCTCAATAAAACAAAATGTCACTTCTCAGAGAAAGCCCACAGTGGATTATCTGTCCAACAAAATCTTCTCCCTTGCAAAATGCAAAAGCTACTTTTCTCTGGTGAATCTTTGCCAAGGTCAGGGTTCAGAGTCCCTAAATTCAAAACAAATTTTAGAGATTAGCTGCGATCCTTGGGATCCACAGAGGCCTGAAGTTTCCTTAGCAGGGAGAACACAATCAAAGCCTGAAAGTCATAGAATTCATTTGGCAAATGGTCAGGATGGTATCCATCATGTTCTGGGTGTGTGACAAGTTGAAAAGTAACTGTGGAAGGGGAAGAACTGATGGGTAACATGGATTTCAAGGTGCCAGGAAGGGGACAGAGCACAGTGCTCTTGAGACAGTATTAATGACAGAAGATACCATAAGAAGGACCCATCCACCATTTGACACTGCCCATGTGGAGAGCAGTGGAGATTTGGCAAAGACAGAAAGAAGCAGCTATAGCTTCTCCTACTATCCCTGAGAAAACAGAAGCCAACTGGATTTGCCCAAACAATAATATTCTAGGAGAGACAATCATGTCTGAAGGCCATCCTACAGCACATCTTGCAGCTGCTTAGCCAAAAGGCTTTGAAGCAGGAAACTCCGTACCAAGGGACACAGTGTCCACCGAGGTGCCAAGGACAGGGTTTTCAGAGAGGCTGATCAGCCTTGACCTTAGAAGTGGTTGCGCGGGTGTAGGATTGAAGCCCATTTGTGGGGAAGCATGAGGCAGCAGGGGCTGCAATCTGCACACCCTGGAAGTGCCCTGTGGCTCACAGGCTCTGCAAAGTCCATAAATCCACCAACCCTTGGGAGAAGGAGATCTACTTTGATAAAGGCATAAAAGTAAGTAGCCAAGACCTGCAGATCAGTTTGCAGGCTCCAAAGATACATCCACAAAAGGTCCACAAAGAGGACTGAAGATTTTTACTGGTTCAGCTGCGCTGACATTAAAACTTGCTAGACAGCAAATGTGGACAAAGCTTGACGAATTGCCTGTTTTCACCACGGGGGCTGGTTGGACTCACTTCCCAGTTAACTCATGGGTGTGTTCAGTGAATACTCGCCAGAACATTGTCTGCCTTAGGGTCACAGGACTTAGGTAGGGAGGGACTTCTGGAGGTCTCTAGTCCAACCTCCTGCTCAAAGCAGGGGCCAGCCTCAAAGGCAGATTGTACTGTGACTGTTTGGGTGCTCAGCTGAATGGCTGGGAACCCCTCTGGCACAGGCACGGGCACAGTGTCTCTCCTTCCTAGGGGATCGATCCTAGGGTTACAACCTAGTCTCCAGCATCTGAGACCTGTACATGGATATGACAGGCACACGTCTTCCATAGGAACATCTTCTTCCTTCCTAGAGGAACAGTGTCAAGTATTTTTCTTGCGTTCCTGCCCAAAATCAGAAGTCAGAACAGATACCGATAAAAAACAAGACATGGTTGCTTCCTGCCCCTCAGGATTTTTTAGTCTTACTGGGGAGATGTGTTTTGCTATCCAAAATCCATTCTGGTTCTGGATAGCAGGAGGGGAAGGGAAAGGGCTTCATCACTGCCATGCCAAACAAAACGCCGCAGCTAGGCTGTAAAGGAAATGCTGCTGGGTCAGCGTGGAGGGCAGCAGAGAAGCTGGACACCTCCAGACAGGCTGGAACTGTATCCCTGCTTCCTGGGAGGGATCAGCAGGCTGCCAAAAGAGAAGTCACATGCAGGTCTCATAAAACTATATCTAAAATGAAAAAACCCCCAGTGACTAACTTCACCACACCTAGCAAACGAGCAAGAGAGATGGAGGTTCGCTTTCAAAATGCCACGCTGCTATTTAGCAAAAGGGTGAGCGAGCTTCCCGAGTTATCCTCAGAAGTTCCCGTGGTTCGTAAGGTCCCATATTCTCTCTGGAATAAAATCTGCTCTATCCCACAAGGCACATTTTGGAAAAGTTAATGTAAAGAATGGTGATAACTTTTTTATATTTGGAAATTCAGCATTTCATTAGCCTTACAGACAGTTTCTGATTAGTTTTCTAAACGGCAGACAGGGCAGGCAGAGGATTACAAAGCAATTGGCCATGTAATGAGGTGAAAACCTAAATAACTCTTTACCTCTTTCGTCTTTCTAAAAATTCTCATTTCGGTACTGAGAAGATAAAGGAATCTTTATTTTAAAATTAAAAAGGATACTCAATAATTACACTGATCCTGGAAACCTGCAAGACCAATCTTCCCTTTAAATTATATAACCTCACAATCCTGAAGCGAAAGAAGGCAACTGCTTCCATTTTTATGTGTCATCTATCTTTAGTCCTCCAGAATGCAAAGAGATGCAAAGACTGCGGTATTACAGAAATGAGGCTTGAAATAATTTATACTGAAGAATTCCCACTGTCCCTCCGACCAGTTATAAATATTGATGGGGTGTTTCAGGCAGCCAATCACACAAGTATTTAATATTCAAACATACCGCACAGGGAATTTAACATATACTTCTTGTAGGCTCTTCCTTATGTAATATTTGAACGCATTACCGCTGCGGACGGAGACGCGGTCTTACGAACAGCAGCTGAGATCCTCAGCTGATGCATAAAGCCTTCCTTCTCGGAGGTTCATCATGCTCCAGATTACATTGGTAACGGCAGTAACAGAGAAACAGCTTTATTATTGATTCTTCTGCATAAATTGAGAAGAAAACTGATGTCATCTGTATTTATCAGTAAGGAAGTAGGCTGCGCCACGGTGAAGCCAACTAATGGCACCACATTGTGCCATGGAGAAGATCTGCCAGGGACTCCCTGGGTGCTGGTGCCTTCCCCAGCAGGCTCAGCTGTGCATGGGTCAGGCTCGCTACCTCCTCCCCATCGCAGCGAGGGTTAGGCCATGGCAGAAGACTGTACTCCTCTCCAGCAGTGTAAACAAAGACAAAACTCTGAGAAGTGATGCGGTTCTGTCTTACCCACCTGGAGTGCCAGAAAAGTGGCACCTGGCTTGTTCTCCATTACAGAAGTCCAGGGGACATGCTGATGACAGATATGCTGAATGCAAACTTATGATTTAAAGAATATCGTTACACTATAAATATTTGAAGAACCAGCAACACTTGAGCAGTCTGCATAAAGAAATTAAGGAGAAAACAAAAAGAGAGGGGACGCCGCCCCATCTCCTAGCAAGAAGCCTTATGAGTTTGCAAGTGCCGTGCAACATGCGGCAATTCAGAGCGCTGCAGCTCATCATGACACAGCAAGGCGCAAGTGGTCCTTAGGGAAGCGCACAGCTCTGAGAGCAAGCAAAGGCAGAGATTTCTGGAGAATTACAGACTGCAACTCACTGGCCCTGCTAACAAACCCATCCTATTGTGTAATTATAACAAGAAGGCTGTTTCAGGTATTTCACTGGCAAAATGTGGAACTTGCATAAGAGAGAGAGTTTTACATCTCTGCTCTACTAAATGAGTCAAAGCAGGGATAACTACCCCTCACACTAATGAAAAGGACAGTTTGGACTTTCATAGTGAGGGTTAGACTTTGCTTTTTGGCCTTTGAGGGCTAGACTGCTTCCTTTTAGGTAGACGTTATATAGAAGTAGCTTTTTTTGGTATAATGACGTGTTTAACAACAAGTCCCTCAGCAGAAAGCTGAAGTTATTTCCTTTGGATCTCTATAGTTCAATGCTGTTTACTAAAATGTTACTATTCAAAGTGGTAACGAGGGTTAGATAAGCCTCCATTAACTGTGCATACATCAAAGTAGGTGTAGAAACACCAGAAAAATCAAATTTCTGTTTGTGTCTGATCCATTAGTCACTTTTACTTATGCCTAAAGAACTGCAACCATGCTCCTCTGTTGAGGATGTACTCCTGATAAGCATCAGAGCCACATCTGATGGGCAGCAAAGCAATTTTCCCTCTCAAGATTAATGCAATGGAGGAAGGGATGCATGCAGGCGCTTGAGAAATAACACACAATGGAATACACAGGGACAGTGTATACAGCATTGAGGCGTAACAGTGGAAGTGGGACTATTCGGGCATCAACTGGAGAAGGTGATGGCTTTTTGGGAAGGATGACTGTGCCGAAAGATCTCAGCTCCTTCACCCAGGAGACCCAACGTAAATCTCAGCCTTAGCATTTCTGCTTTCTCTCTCTGAATGCTTACTTCTTCATTGTCATCATTGTGTTCTTTAGATTAATCATGATCAATCAAGGCTGAAGAATAGAAGAATAGGAAGAACGATGAGTGAGCGGAGCATGGTGTTAAACATCAGCAATGGTTCCCCCAAAAAACAGTGAACAAGGGACAGCGAGGTGTTGCTGTGCCTCCCATTGAAATGTTCTGGAGGTCAGTCAGAAGCACAGAAAGAAAAATACAAATGCAAAATACTTGCATATGTGCTAAAACAAACATAAAGGAAATTTATATTCCAGTGTTCTGGCTGCAGTACTCCATATGTGTAAATAAATTTCATATTCAGCCCCCCTTGCCCATGTTGTCTTAAAGTATGTATGTGCATGTGTGTCTCTATTATCAGCAGAGTTGTGCGTGTACGTGTTTGGGAAAAAGCAGATCACTCGGTGACCACTTTCGATTTTTCTCCTTCTGTACATCAGCGTTATGGACCACGATACAGGCATGCTTTCCAACCCTCCAGCACTTGCAGCCAGAAATACTGCTCCAGCTAACACGTACCGCTCTCTCCCTAGTACTACTTTGCCTGGAACAAAGCGCAAATCTGCAAAATGCAACTTCACCAGGAAAGACAGCGCGGTCAAGGCGGTTGGTTGACTGTTTATATGTCACAAGCGGGGTCCTACCGGAGAGAAATCATCTTTAGTTGCTGGCCTCCAGCTTGTTCCAGCCCTATGAAGGTATACAATTTGTTCTTCTTGGAAAAATTCACTCATATAAACAGATCTCTCCCACAATACGAGGGAAATTTCAGTGAGAAAGGTACGTATCAACACTGATGTTCTGGTAGTTTCTATGTGTTTGTTGACAATATGCCCCAAATAAGGTGCTTTGTATTCGGTTAAATTGCATTTGGAGATAGCAAAGACACTGTAGTTAGCTGTTTGATAATTCTATTATAATTCCATATTTGTTGTTCTCAGTGCTGGCACTTTGAGACCACATATGCAAGCAGGTGAGGAAAGGATGGGTGAATTTCTCCCTTGGGCTGTGTCCTCTTCCACATCGCTAGAATCAGGTCGCTGAGATGGACAATACCAGTAGGTGCTATTAACTATCAAGTACTTATCGTTAAACACGAGGGTGATACAATTTTAGATGCAAGAAAATCTCCAGCTGCACATTGTCAGTAACAAGGACACACCGCCAGAGGGAAAAAAAAATAATCACTCTGTATTTGGTGTTCCTTACACTCTCTTTTAACATATTCACTATTTGTCCCTGCTGGAGGAAGCATATCAGGGTGGATGTATTTTTGTTTTGGCCAGTTCAGCCATTATTTTGTTTTATCTTCCCTCTTTTCAGACCAACAGGCTAAATTCTTAGGAGAAATAACAAAATCAGGCTTCCACAGTGGTGAGTTGATTCATCTCTCCAACTCCTTTGCTCCCAGCATAAACCACTGTTTCTGGAGGCACTTCAAGAGCCATTGCTACCCAGCTGGCTTTGGTTGAAAGAAGGGCACATTTGGAAAAGCTGACTTGAATTGTACTATCACCACAACGAGGAGTACAAGGTCCTGTGTCTGACACAGGACAACCCCATGCATCAGTCTGGCCGAGCAACAAACCTTTCTGAAAAGATCCTCACTGATTATGGTAGATCCACCACTGAATACAAGCCAGCAGTGCAAAGGTGGCAAACCACATCATGTCAGGGCCTTGAGCAACATGACCTATCTTCACAGCTGAATCTAACTTCAAACCTTGCACGGAGGTAGGACCAGATGACCTCCAGTGGTCCCTTCCAACCTGAATGACCATGACTCTAATTGGTAAAGGCAGACAATGGAACAGGAGGCATCATCCACAGGTTGAGCCTTGGAAGCTCAGATTGCAGATGAAGAAACACTTCTTCAACTCGTGACAGGACAAGAGGGCACGGTCTGAAACTGCGCCAGGGGAAGTCCAGGCCAGAAATGAGGAGGCATTTCTTCACAGAAAGGGTCGTTAGGCATTGGAATGGGCTGCCCAGGGAGGTGGTGGAGTCCCCATCCCGGGAGGTGTTTAAGAAAAGGCTGGACATGGCACTGAGTGCCGTGGTCTAGTTGATGTGGCGGTGTTAGGGCAAAGGTTGGACTTGATGATCCCAGAGGTCTCTTCCAACCAGACCGATTCTGTGATTCTGTGATTCTTCCCCCAATGGAGGCGCAGCCCTGGGACAGGTCACCAGTGATATGGGGGATCTCCATCCTGTTTTTTTTTTTAAAAAACCTCATCTAGTCAAGGCACGGCTGCCCCGACCTTGTGTTAGCACAGTCTGCTGTGAGTGGGAGCTGGAGCAGGGTCTCTTCAGAGGTCCTGGTCACCAGCACTGCTGTTATACTGCGACACTCCCTCATGATGGCTTATGAAATTACATGTTTATGGTGTAAGAGAGGGAAGGCATGTCCAACCTTATGGCTGTTTTCTAGCACGGTGACGGTGTGTAGATATAAGGGTGACAAGCAAGGTTTTCAATGTCCTGCCCAGCAGGTACTAACATCACCGATGTCTGCAGGCTGCAGGCAGGAAACAATGAATCCTGACAGAACAAGGCTAGAAACAGAAGTCTCCCTGCATCTGAACATGATTTAGCACAGTGAATTTTGTAAGACTTAGCAATTATGTATTAGGGAGCAGCTGATGATGAAAAATCCTTCCTTATTCTGTGACAGTGAGTCACAGTGCTTTGCAGGTCACCACAAAGGTGAGTAGATTTTTACCTCCTCTTCACAGATGTGGTTAAACCTGGTCATCGTTGCAACGTGAGCAAGTAACAGAATTGGGAAGCACTTTCAGCTCCTAACAAACTTGATTAAACAAATGCTAGCGGTTTTTCTCGAGCTATTCTATGCCAACACATGCTTGGTATATGAAATACATTTAATAAATACAACATATACTTACTTGACTGCCATCTTCCAGAAACAGATGAGAAGTGTCTGCCTTGTGGGATGTTCTCCAAGCTTTACCGAGCAGCCATACTATGTGCAGCCATTTCAAGGATTTTCCGTGATTATAAAAGCACACTGGCTAACTCTGAATTAGACTGAAGAGCCTCAATTATACAACTCATTACTACTTCCAAGCATGCTTAGTGGAAAGAACAGGAGTTGTAAAGTAATGGATGACGGGAGATAAATTGGCATGTGTATGAATCAACGATTAAACAAAGGAACTCCAGCTCTTTCTTGGAATAGCAACATTTTGATGTCTCAAATCCCCTGACATGGGTTTCATAAATGCAGTAACGTAAACCATGTGCTGGGTGGCGATTTTCTGAGGACCTTCCCGCTTTCATTGTGTATTTTATTACAGGCCAAATGTGACATTAAATGCTATCCGTGGTGGCTTGGAGTTAAATACTTGCTCTGTTCAGAATAGCAACACTCAATTAAACAGCATTTTTCATGATCTACACCCTCTATTGTCACTGTGTTTAAGGGAAATAATAGGAGCACTGACCTATATTGCGTTTCTTATTATCGATGGAGATGAAGCGTATGCAGGGATTATCGGTGATGTACTGTGCAGCCCAGGGGACATCAATCCATGTACCAGCTTCATAAAAAAGTCCCAGAGCATAGCGGGAGGAGTAGCTCGCAGATTCCAGTTGCTGCTTTTGACTTTCATTAATTACTGGGGGTGGGGAAAGGGGGTGGAAAAAAAAAGAAAGAGAAAAATCAGACAATACCTGTTCTCTCAGAACATTAAATATGTGAATGCTGTGGTTAAGCTGATTATTCCTTCCTGAAAATGACCAGACTGCTAAAACTAAGAATTTAATATTAAGCCTAGTGCTTTGCAATATTTTTTTTCTGGGACACCTCTTCATGAAGTTTTAATGGCGCATTATGTAGAGTACGTCCTTCACAGACAACCCTCCCCCATCTGTTGGTTTATCTCCTAGTTTTCCGCTGGTTGCCTCTGACTCAAAACTTCAATGACCAATGACTTTTTTCCAAATCTTTTCTCAAAGGGTGAATAAATGGGAATAAGAGGTTCGGATTGCCTCTAGCATATCAAGTAAACAATTGTATGACTCTGTAAAAACCCAGACGACTTCACATATCAACAAAATGAACACAGGGACTCTTCAATCTCTGGGGACAATAGGCCTGCAGCTTCTGTGTTGCAAATCAAATGGATGAAGAAAATTCTGCACTTCAGCACACAAAGGGTTCGTAGTGAAGCTCAGCTCCTTCAGCTGAAGGTATTTTAAAGCAGTTTAAAAAATTTCAGAGCAACTATGAATCCATTCCTCCCTTTGATTAACTCTTCTGTCATCTAATTACAGTAAGATCTGCTTTTTGCCTCAGTTTTATAATCTTCATAAAAAGCTGTACAAAGTAGCATTAGCCCCACCATGCATTCAAATACTATTTTATTTCACAGAATCAGTTTGGTTGGAAGAGCCCTCTGGGATCATCAAGTCCAACCTTTGCCCTAACACCGCCGTGTCAACTAGACCATGCCACTGAGTGCCACGTCAAGGCTTTTCTTAAACACCTCCCAGGATGGGGACTCCACCACCTCCCTGGGCAGCCCATCCCAACGTCTAATGACCCTTTCTGTGAAGAAATGCCTCCTCATTTCTAGCCTGAACTGCCCTTGGCGCAGTTTCAGATTATGCCCTCTTGTCCTGTCACCTGTTGCCTGGGAGAAGAGATGAACCCCATGTTGCTACCCCTCCTTTCAGGTCGTTGTAGAGAGCGATAAGGTCTCCCCTCAGCCTCCTCTTCTCCAGGCTAAACACCCCCAGCTCCCTCAGCCTCTCCCATCAGACTTACCCTCCAGACCCTTTCACACCAAAAAGAAATATAAAAGTTTGAATAATTGTGAAGTTAGGACCACGTCTCTCTTCCCACTACGGAATGGATGGCCAACGCTTCCGCGAGCTGGAGCAGG